>NW_028255505.1:0-89890 GCF_964263255.1 Lissotriton vulgaris | reverse complement strand
ATGCGACCATCCCTTTGGGACAGGGGGACGGACATTAAGGGAAGGTATATTTGTAAAAACTGGGTCCAACAGGTGGCCAGCCAAATGCATTGGTCCTGAGACCTGTTAATCGAGCTGACAAGCTGAAAGATCGGCCACAAAATTAGCCACGTCAGAGTCAGAGTGATTTTCCAAATGCAGATTAAGATCACCTATGACTGTAAAATTTGCAGCATTAACGCCAGGGCACTGACTTTCTCAATAAGAGCTTCCCTGAAAACTTTTGAAGGACCCGGAGGTTGGTAAACTAGTAAACCTGTCATAGTGTAGTTAGGATTAAGAGTGATTTTAAAACAAGCACATTCACAACTAGCGACGGGTTGCTTTATAAAGGTACACAGATAGCTGGCTTTAAAAATGACAGCGATTCCTCAGCCTCTCATTTCCCTATTGAGGGTGTGTATCTTATAGCCCGCCGGGAGTGCGAGCCCTGGCTCTGCGATCATGTCCTCCGAGAGCCAGGTCTCTGGGAGAAACAGGATATCGGGGGACTCTGCTTTCAAGAGATCATGTACATCGGCAAAGTGTTTGGCTAGGGAGCGGCAATTTAGGTGGAAAATAGTTGTGTTATTACTCAGAGGGTGGGGGAGTGGCGGTGCTAAGAGCTGCCGGGATGACCGACATGAAGCCACAGCATTTGCCCTCTAACCCACCCAGGCCAGATTGTTTACACCTGCCAGCCTGCATCCTGATTGCTAGCAACTCATTCCGGGTGTAAGTTTACCCAATTTTATCAAAAATGGCAGCATGTCTGGCGTGGATGGGCGCAGATGGGCTAGCCTTTGGCACGCCTTCGTCGCACCAGCGGCGCGCCCGCTGCTCG
Organism: Lissotriton vulgaris; assembly: GCF_964263255.1. Lineage (NCBI taxonomy): Eukaryota > Metazoa > Chordata > Amphibia > Caudata > Salamandridae > Lissotriton > Lissotriton vulgaris. The sequence goes on along the minus strand of NW_028255505.1, from coordinate 89,028 downwards.
CGGCTGCTGCACGGCCGGGCACTCGTGCTGTTTATGTAATGCCCCCGGTAGCGGAAAGGAAGGGAAAAGGGCAGAGCCAGGCCCCTCCACCCAAACAGCACATGATGCGGTGCAACGGGGATGGCAGGAAATGAAGTGCAAATGCGCAGGTAAGCTTCAATTTCCTAAAAGTAAACTGTGAATATTCTCCGGTAAAAACACACTGAAACCACATAGCAGCCCAAAAGTATAAAACACAGTGGTGACCTTGCCGAGCGGCGTGCTGTGCACCATATGTAACACAGCACGGCTCATTCCTGCCATTTACCCAGTGCTGATGCACAATGGGCTGCCTAGCTCCAATGCAGGCCCCCTTGCACCATGGGTGCAAGGGTACCTGCGCTGCATGCAGAACTGTTTTCATGCAGGAAGAGGCTCCTTCCTGCACAAATACAATCCCCTTAGGCATATTCTTCCTTCTATGTGGGCTGCAAAATGCAGCACACATAGAAAGAGGAAGAAATAAAGAGAAGTAAAGATATTTCCTCTCGTTGCGCCTCACCTGGGAAGGCGCAGCATTTTGAGGCATTCCCAGCTCTCCTAGTAATGGTAACTCTGGGAATACGTAAGAATCCACGAGTGGTGCACGGGTGGTGCATGGGAACACACACGCAACGCCTATGGAACGTCTGTCTGGGGCAGAGCTTGGTTTAGCCATGTTTTCATGAGGACGGGCAGGTCTGGAGCGTGGTCGTGCAGTATGTCCCTTATCTCTGTGGGGTGTTGGGTGAGCAAGCGGGTGTTGAGGAGCATGTATGCAAGCGCGGCTTGTTGTGGGGTTGGTGTTCGGTCTATGTGAGTGTGAGCGGGTTGCAGGTTTGTGTGGGCGAGTGGGGTGCTGTGTGCTGTTGGTGTGGGAGTGGTGGGTGTAGGGTGTCAGAGAATGCATGATAATTTGCTGGAGGCGCTTGTGAATGCTCCTTCCATGTTTTGTGGAGCTGTGTGGCAGCAGTGCATGCGGCGAGTGGGGTTGAGAGCATGGAGGAGAGTGACTGGGTAGCAATGGGTAGGGAAAGTGAAGGGTTCCTAGTGCTGGGTGTGGTCCAGGCACGGATGGGCACAGGCGGCCTTCGCTTTGGAGCACTCGTTGCGAGCCAGCTGTGTGCCTGCGTTGCAGCCGTCAGTAGGTAGGTCCTGGGAGGTGGAGGAGCACAGCATGCCATAGGAGGAACATCCAGTGATGTCAATTTCTGTGCAGATAGGTGATGGGAAATCCAGTGATGTCACTTCCTGTGCAGATGGATGATGGGAAATCCAGTGATGTTATTTCCTGTGCAGATGGATGATGGGAAATCCAGTGATGTCTCTTGCCGTGCAGATGGGTGATGGGAAATGAAGTCCATTTCGCTGCTTCTTATAAAGACTGTTAGATAAAAGAGAGAGGCTAACCCCAATAGTGTTGACATCCATCATATTCCTTGTATATGCCAGTCTTCTTGCTTAAAATCAACACCAAAAACCTCACCAAAGTAGCAACGCACTGCCTACATACTTTACTTAAGGATGTAGTTTATGTCAATCAATAGGGCTTCATCCTTGAAAGGCAGACGAGTTATGACACGCATCCCTCCACCTTCAACACACAGGGAAAAAGAGCAACAGAAGGGCAGGCCAGGACTCCATGGATGCCGGAGAAGCATTTGACTGGGTAGGCTGTGAATTCATGGCGGACATGCCATGAGAGATGGGTGTAAATATGGGGTTCAATGGTTACATAATGTAAGGACGCCATGCTCCCAAGGCAAAGGTCACTATCAACAACACGTTATCACAGCGGACACATATCCAGCAGAGGTCCAGGCGGGGGGCTCTCTTTCCCTTTCATCAGCTTCCTCTTTGGAGCCACTATCCCAGGGCCAATCAACTAACGAAGGGGATGCAGATGGTCGGAAATAAATTAAAACTCACTATGTTCGCAGACAGCATACCACGCTCCCTGACAAAGCCCATCAAATTGTGTCCCTCTGATGAAATCAATCAGACATTTCTTAAGCACAGCAATTCACCCATGAGTGTCTCGAGGCGCTGAAGTTGGGTGCTGCGCGGTGGCTCACTGGAACATCTAGGACTTGAGTTCTTTCCTAAACTGCTGGAGCGATGGTGCGGTCCTGAGGTGCAGGGGAAGGTTGTTCCATGCCTTGACACCTGGTGCGAGAAGGTGCACCCTCTGCTGTTGGTTTGGCAGATCTGAGAGGTGTCAACGAAGGCAAGGGACACAGATCGAAGATGTCTGGTCAGTTGGTGCAAGGTCAGTCGTTTGTTGGTGTATGCTGGTCCTTCGTTGTGCAGAGCCTTTGTAAACGTAGGTCGGCATCTTGAACTGGCATCTCTTCTGGATCGGGAGCCAGTGAAGTTTCTTGAGGTGGGGTGTGATGTGGGATTTTGTGGGAGGTCGAGGATAAAGCTTGCTGCTGAGTTGTATATTGTTCGGGGGTCTTTTCATGGGGATGTGCAGTAATTCCCATATGGAGTGTGTTTCCGTGCTGCAGTCTGCTGGAGAAGAGGTCTTGTCTGATGGTCCTTCTGGTGTTGACTGGGAGTCACCTGAAGATCTTGTGAAGTATGTGTAGGGTGTGGAAGCAGGTGAATGAGACTGCGATGACTTGTTTCTTCATAGATTGTTTGTTTACGACAATCCCAAAGTTACTGGCGTGGACTCCTCGGGACGGGGTGGGCTGAGTGTTGCTGGTCTCCATGTGTCATTCCATGGTGATGTGTCATTCCCAAAGATGAAAATTTCTGTCATCAAGCTATTAACATTCAATATGCATCTATGGAAATTGGCTCTGGTGGTGGAGGGGTCTTCGGACAGTGAGAGAATGAGCTAGGTGTCAGCGTAGAGATGTTTAGTCTGTGCTATCTGACGGTGTCAGCCAGGGGGGTCATGTAGGTGTTGAAGTGGGTTGGGCTGAAGGATGATTCTTGGGGGACTCCGCAGATTATCTTCTTGGGCTCTGAGGTGAATGGAGCGAGATGGATGCTATGGGTTGTACCGGTGAAGAATGAGCCGATCCATTTGAGGGCGTCTCCCTGGATCCCAATATGATGGAGTCTGTTTATCAGAATGTGATTGGAGAGAGAGTGTCGAAAGAGGCTGACAGGTCCAGAAGAATGAGGGCTACCATTTCTCTGTGGTCCAGAAGGGTTCAATGACACAACATCGATGTAAAAAATATCGACTCAAAAATAGACAACAAAAATATCGACTCCTGTACTTAAACAAATAAGTCCAAAAATATTGACTAAAAAATATTGATGTAAAAAATATAGATGTATAAAATATCGACCTTTATATAAATATAAAAACAGAATAATATATATTAAATACATTAGTTATTAAATATAATAATAAAATAATATACATGTAATATACATTTTAATACAATATAACACATAAACGTAATTTAAAAAAAATTACCAACCAAACACAACAATTTATACATATATATTTAGTTTAAATCAATTAATAAACTATTATTTTTAATTTATGTTAAAAGTAAAAAATAATATAAAAAATAAAAATATATATTATTGATTTAAAATGTATGAAAAAATCGATTAATAAATGAAAACAATAACGTGTTAGAAAAATATTTATACTTAAATTTCACAATGCAATCAGTGCAACAGTAGGGAAAGTTGGGGAAAGCAAAAGGGTAAAAATAACTATTTCCGCTCAAGTGAGTGCAAAAGTAGGGTAAGTGTTGGTTAGCAGAGGAATTACATTTAATATTCCAACTCCAGTGAGTGCAACAGTAGGGAAAGTGTTGGATAGCGGAGGGGAAAAAAGTACTATTCCCACTCCAGAGAGAGCAACAGTAGGGAAAGTGTTGGATAGCGGAGGGGAAAAAATTACTATTCACACTCCAGTGAGAACAACAGTAGGGAAAGTGTTGGATAGCGGAGGGTTAAAATGTAAAATTCCTACTCCAGTGAGAGCAACAGTAGGGAAATTGTTGGCTGGTGGAGGGTCAAAAATTACTATTCTCACTGCAAGGAGTGCAACAGTAGGGAAAGTGTTGGATAGCAAAGGGGTAAAAATTACTATTCCCACTCCACTGAATGCAACAGTAGGTTAAGTGTTGGATAGTGGAGGGGTACATTTTTTTATTCCCACTCCGGTGAGTGCAACAGTAGGGAAAGTGTTGGATAGCGGAGGGGTAGAAATGACTATTCCCACTCTAGAGAGTGCAACAGCAGGTAAAGTGTTGGATAGCGGAGAGCTAAAAATTACTATTCCCACTCCAGTGAGTGCAACAGTAGGGAAAGTGCTGGACAGCAGAGAGGTAGCGGAGAAACAAAAATTACTATTCACACTCAAACAGTCCAAAATTAAATAAAAAATATTAAAACATTGAAAAATCATAAAAATAAATAAACAATATTTAAAAATATCAAAAATGTAATATATTAAACATATAAAAAAACACATATTATAATAATAATTACATATATCAAAAACCTACAAATAATATGTAAACTAAAATAATAAATACATTTATAAAAAATAATTCTTTTATACTAGAAAATATTTACAAACAAAAAAGTTAATTAAAACATAAATGTATTTATTTTATTTTGTACCTTATAACACCACACCATTGACAAAACTTTTTAACATTTTTAATTACATGTATTTCCATAATTAACATAATTAATAATCAATTTATTAATAAAAAAACTAATAAACATTAATTGACTACACACACTTTAACACTATAATATCCACAACACACACCTAAATTAAACTATAAAATATTAAACACAATTAAAACTTAGATCTCTCTTTGTTTCTTTCAGGAGGTGGTGGTACTGGCTAAGGGCTGCTCTGAAGGTGGTGCAGTCTTCTGTCTTTTTGCTGATGCACCACTTCCTTTCCAATTCCCGGCAGTTGCACTCAGTAGATTGCCGTTCCTTGGTGAACCGGGTAGATCTGTGGTTGATCCTCTGGACTTGGCTGACTTGGTGGGATTGATTGTGTTGACGCATTCTGTGATCCACTGGGAGACAGTTTTTGCTGCTTGTTCAGGGTAGTGTGTAGAGTCTGGGAGTTGGGAGCGGAGAGTGTCGTTCCACCGGTCTTCTGATATGTTTTTCTAGTCTTTGCACGTGGATCTGTGGGACACTGTGCCAGTGTTTATTTATTTATTTATTTATTTATTTTTTACATTTGTATGGCGCACAGCTACCCAAAAAGGGTTTCCCGGCGCCGGTGTTGGTGGGTCCAGAGATGGTGAAATGGATGCTGTAGTGGTCGGACCAGGTGAGTTGTGTGGTGTGGTCATATTCAACTGAGAGAGTTACAAGATTATCAACAACTGTCCGTATTTAAAATATTTTTGATTAAATCAGAGGGATTACACATGTCAGCCTCCAAGGACACTATCCAGATATTAAAAAGTATGGCCCTCTCTTGACGGGGCAGAAATCTCAGTCATATATCTGGGAGTACAACCAGCAGGAAAATGAGCAAAATACAAGGAATGTAATCTACAAAAACTAAAGAGGGCACAAAAAAAAGACCTACAGAGTTGAAAGCGTAAGTCGCTATTTTTCCTGGGGCGCATGTCAGCAACACGAAGACAACTTTAGACAGTTTCCTGTATTTCTATCCGCCAATGGCATTGCGGATCGATAGGGAATAATCAGCAGAATTATAAAAGCAATGTATGGCAGGGACAGAGCAGGGCATATAGCACCTCACTTATGTAATTACTACTATGCAGCATGCCGACAATACCTTATTGAATGGACTGGGAGGAACATTGACAATAGGTGAACTGCAGTGTTTGCCCCCCTGGATTCCAAAGTCACAAGGAGACTGTTAGTCCTGGCATCCTTGGCATAGTTTCCCCAAACATTTTGTTTTCTGACCTCCTGTTTTGTCAAAGATGTGTTTATTAGAACTCTGTGTGCATACATTCCATAGGCAAGAATAACCAATGATACCGGCGTGGGATCCGACGCAGGGGATAAGAAGGCACTAAGAAAGATGGCAAATCAGCTGAGTGCAGCAGTCACAAGAAATCAGCTCTGTTGCCAAACCAGAAGGCCAAATAGTAGGTTCAGCTGCTGAATCGACAGAGCACTTCCATATTTCTGAATCAGGTATTAGTATGTCCATTCCGCACTATTACTAGACAGACGGGCGGATCAGCTGTAAACGCCTCCTAAGACCATGACAGTACCTGCTCCAGAGAGTGCCTCCAGAGTGCTATAGACGAATGAATCTAGCTCAATACGGCGTGTCCCAACATGGGGCACCCGTTTATATGAAAAAGCCAATAAGACAACCAAAAAACAAAACCCGCCCTCCCCACCCCCTCACCCGTGGTGGCGGCAGCATTAAATAAACTGCCAGGAGACTGGATGTTTTTTAGGACAGGATTAAAATTGAAAGAGATGGAGGGCCCTGATGGAAGGGGGACAGACTGCAGAAGGAAGGTCCCGAGAGAGGAAGGAAACCAGGGGACCCCATTTGAATTCAAAGTTCTTTTAGTCGTCTCTGAATATGTCAGCCATACGTTCCAGGCTGAGCAATCTCCAGAGCTGAGAATGCCAAAGGGAAAAAGGATCCCTGCTTTAGTAGTGGGGATAGGATAACCTAGCATATCTTTTATTTGGGCTAGAATTTCATCCCAAAAAGGGCAAATAGTTGGGCAGTCCCACCAGATGTGGCAGAAGTCACCCAACAGCCCACAACCCCTCCAGCATCTGTCCGAGGAGGTAGGGAAAATCTTGTCGGAGTTTGGAGGGGTGTCACTACCAGTCCATCATAGTCTTGAGTTGGGCTTCCCTGAGGGCAGTGGAGTGGTTGAGGTGGGAAATGTCGGTCCGGAAGTGCGACCATTCCTCTTCGGAGATCGGACGCTGGACCAGGTCTTCCCACATGGCCATATATCTAGGGCGTGGAGCAAGCGCAGTTTTAAGCAGGAGATTATAAATAAAGGAGATCACCCCTTTCATAGATGAGGTTTTGGAGAGGAAGGCTTCACATTTTGTGAGGGGTCTAGTAGCAGCCTCCTGAAGACGAGGTGTGAGGGCCCAGTGCATCAGTGGAGTGTAATGGAATCTTTCTGTGTTACCTAAATCAAATTCTCTCTTACACTCATCGAAAGTAAGCGGTTCAAAGTTGTGAAATAGGTGTTTTAGAGCGAGACAGCCTCCCTGCTTCCATGCCTCAAAAGGCCCCTCATGTTGGGCCGGGGGAAACGCTGGGTTGTGGTGGATTGGGGTAAAGGGTGACAGGAAAGAGGTCCATCTATTGTTGCTCGAAATTGTGTCCCAAGCTTTAAGAGTGGTCTGTGTAGGAGTACTGATATATGTGTTCGGGGGCTGTCCTTTTGAGGGCGCCAAACCGAATCCCAGATAGTTCTGCCTGTCACACTACGATCCATATGTAACCAGTGTTTCTCAGAATCTTGTTGGGACCACTCAACCAAAACCCTCAGCTGGACTGCCTTGTAGTATAAATGGATGTCTGGTAAACCAACCCCCCCTTCGGCGCGGGAATGACGAAGCAGAGAATAAGAGAAACAGGCTTGGCCTCCCTGCCATATAAAGCGCAGGATCATAGTCTTAATTCTCTGAAACAAATCACGCTCCAGCTCGATAGGTAAGGCTTCAAAAAGATACAGAAGCTCGGGCAGGAGGGTCATCTTTACAGCATGAATGCGACCTAGTCATGATAAGAAGAGTGGCTCCCATTTGGCGAGAGCCGCTTGGATGCGGGTAAGGAGAGGAGGGAAATTAGGAGCGTATAGCCCGTGGATATTCGGTGTCAATTGGACCCCCAAATATTGAATACCTGTAGAGGCCCAAGCCAGCGAGGTGAGGGATCGGAGTCTAAGGACCGCCTCTGGTGGGAGGGTGAGATTCAGTATGAATGATTTGGGATATCTTATGAGGTTACCCCGTGAATGGTATTCCCTGGATACCGTGATTGTTTCTAATAGTGAGTGCCAGGGGTTCAATGTTTAAAGCGAAAAGCGAAAAGCAGGGGGGAGCGGGGGCAACCCTGCCTGGTCCCTCTCGAGTGTGGAAAGGAGGGCGAAGGTACTCCATTGACACACACCCTGGAGCATGGAAGGCGATAATTAGCTCTAATCATGTTGAGGAATTTGGGGGCAAAGCCAAATGCCGTGAGTGTGTGGAAGAGGAAATCCCAGTCGACCCTGTTGAAGGCCTACTCGGCGTCCAGGCCTACCAGCACCGCTGGGATGTGGCGCCTGTTAGCCTTCTCTATAAGATGTATGATTCTGCGGGTGTTATCATGTGTCTGGCGGCCTTTAATTAAACCCAACTGGTCCGGGTGAATAAGAATGGGCATGAGGTCATTAAGGCGCTTAGCAATAATGGAAGAGTAGAGCTTCGCATCTAACCTTAGTAGGGCTATAGGCTTATATGAGGCGCAGGATTGCATATCCTTCCCTGGCTTGGGGGTGACTGAGATCACAGCTTCAGACATCGTTCCAGAAGTCATACCGTCCTCAGCCATCTTGTTAAAGAGCGTGACAAAATAGGGAGAAAGGTCAGGGACAAAAGTCTTATAGAAAAGAGGCGTAGCCGTCAGGCCCGGGAGCTTTATTAGGTTTCAAGGCTTTGATAGCGGAGGTAACATCATCCAGGGTGATGGGGGCGGTGAGTACTTCATTCCACGCATCTGAAACCTGCGGTAGAGAAAGCGATTGGAGGTATTCCCACTGAGCTATCTCATCTAAAGAGTCCCCTGAATAAAGGTCTCGATAGAAAGACCCGAAAAAAGCCGCCTTGTTCTCATCTCTATGCACTACTACCCCAAAAGGATCCAAAATACCCCCAATGTATTCCTTCTCGCGCTTGTCCCTCAGCTGCCGAGCCAGATGTCTACCCACTTTATTACCTTGGGTGTAGGAGAGGTGACACAGATTAAGGGTGAATTCCGCTCTATTAGTATAGATGGCCTGTAGTATAATCCGCAAAGCCGTAAATTGACGTTGCGTTCGTCTCGTGGGGTTGAGTTAATGGAGCTGTTCGAGGGCGGATAATTCCGTTTTCAGAACTTCTCGCTCCCGAGTGTGCTGTTTGTTCAGTGCAGCATGAAGGGCAATACATTCACCCCGTAGGACAGCCTTTAAGGCATCCCAGGTTGGGAACTCTGAGTTGTCCTCTGGCGGATTAGCCTTGAGAAATTCAGCGATGACGGCCAGCAATTTGGTGCAGGACTCCTTGTCACGGGTGAGGGAGGGGGGAAAATACCATTTGGGCATAGCCGGCGCGTTACCCCGCCATTGAAGGCATACAGAGTACACGCTATGGTCAGAAACTGAAAGGGGGAAGATCTTAGCTTCTTGTAGATTGCCCTGTAGGGACTGGCTAATGAAGATGTAATCCAAACGGGAATAGGTGCGGTGGACATGGGAGAAGAACGTATAGTCCCGTGTTTGTGGGTAAAGCATGCGCCATGTATCTAGAAGGCCCAGGTCTCGCATTAGCTGCTGTGTGTCCCCCGAGAAGGAGCCTGTGCCTGCGTGCTGTAAGTGGGTGCTGTCCAAATATTTCTGCCAGATTAGGTTAAAATCACCCATTAGAATCAGTTGACCTTCTGCAAAGTCTACAAGTTTCCCAGAAATGTGTGTAAGAAAGTTGTCTGGCCTACGTTGGGGGAATATAAAGCCGCAAAGGTGCAAAGTCATCCCCTCAAGTGACCCTTGATCATGAGCCAACGGCCGTCCTTATCGGATTGCACCCCCAGAGGTTGGAATTGGATAGCAGCACAAAACATTATGCCCACTCCCCGGTGTTTGGTGTGTGCCGACGACCTATATATTAGCGGGAAGAGTTTGTGCTTGAGACGGAAATCATCAGATCTTGCTAAGTGAGTTTCCTGCAATGCCACCACATCTAAGTGGTGGTCCACAATGTATTTCCAGACCGTGAGGCGTTTCTGTGGAGAGTTAAGGCCCTTGGCGTTCCAGGTTGCAATGGTGACCGGCATCATAACAACAGGAAAGGGACAGCCATCCTCCTAAGCTCCCTGAAACCCCTTACTGCTCCTCCCAAGGACACCCCTGTGCAAGTATGTGAAACTAGAGCCAGCTGACAACATGGTCGGGTAATCCCACAGCTTCCAGAGAACCGGAAGTTAAAAAGCCACCGCCACCAGCCCACCCAAACCCACCCAGATTCCCGCAGAAAACCAAGAACACAAGAACATAAAGAATAGAAACAAACTAAAGTCTCAATCCCAGCGCGCGGTCGATAGGACCCCTGTGAGATCATGGAGGACTTCGGGTCCGAGGACCCGGTCCACGCCCGCTCCAACGAGCAGTCAGACCAGTACTGAAGCATGGCGGTGCTTAAGAACATAACAGATGTAAGATCAACCAGGTGGTGGTCACAGACAAGCCCCAAACCCTAATACCCCTTGGAAAGCATATGGAATGGCGAGGCAAGCCACAAAGGGCTCGGACGTAGCCGACAATATCAACAAACAGGATTACCATCAATAAGACCACAAAGATAAAGTCCGACAAGGGCAGTTCCCAACTAGCATGGAAGGACCTGTGAATGACAAGAGTTTGTCTTTGGATGTGAAGACATCAGCATCGCAGAGGCAGGGGCCGCAGCGGGGCTTAAGAGAGCATCCTCTCAGCTCACCCGGTAGATGCAGGCCCCTACCACAGGTCCACGTACAGGAGTGGTAACAGTGGGAGGCTCCGCTAAGCAGTGGGGGGGCAAAAGAGCCCCTCTACAATGACAGCCATATAGAGGCAGCGCCTCGATCGACGAGACCATGCGGATGCAGAGGGGCCTCCGACAGCAGGTCCTCCACGCTTATCTGATACTGGAGACTTTGTAGGCGCGGAGATGCCAAGCAGGTCCAGCCCCTCCTGGAGGTCGGTGATGTGGCGTCACTTATTCCGGAATTCGAAGCTGAGCCCAAAGGGATATGTCCATCTGTATCTGATGTTGTCATCACGTAGTTTAGTGGTAACTGGCCTGAGCAGTTGTCTCCGGGCTAGTGTTGCGGGAGCGACATCCTGATAGATGTTACAGGAGAAGTTCTGAAAGGTGATGGAGTCCTTAGCCCTTGCCGCCTGTAGAACTGTCTCCTTGGTCTTGTAGGAGTGGAACTTCGCTAAGATATCCCGTGGTCGCTTCTTCTCACCCTGCTGCAGTGGCCCCACACAGTGAACTCTGTCTAACTATAACTTAAGAGACTGGGGGGCGACTATCTCTGAGAAGAGGCCTATTACAAACGCCTCAAGGTCCAACCGTTCTGCACCTTCTTCCAAGTCTCTAATACGTAGATTCTCCCTTCGGGATCTATTCTCGAGGTCCTCCGCCTTAAGGTGCGTCTGGAATAGTTGGTCTTTGAGCATTTTGACATCGTCCTGCAGTACTAACGAGCGCCGATCCTCCTCCTGTTGGTGCATTTCAAGGTCAAGGACTCTCGTACCAACAGAGTCAATATCTTGCTGCAGGGTAGAGAGACGTTCGGACAGGTCAGACCGCAGTTGATCAATGGAAGGCTTGATGTCTTGAGCAATGTCTTTACGGAGGTCCGTTTTAGATCTGCCTTCATGAGAGCCATCGCTGCCGCACTGGGGTCCCCTCTCAACAAGACTCGCTGTTCTATAGATGAAAAGAAATCTGAGACCTTGACGGGAGTCTTTGTAGTCGATTTCTTTGGCGGCATATGGCAGCCCTCCCCAGGGAAGCAATGGTATCAGCGAATGCTTGGGGGTCACGTTCGTGCCCGCCGGGATAGATGTGGAGGGCAGGGTGCAGCAGATCCACCGTCTGACCTCCTGTTTTGACTGTTTTGTTGAACTTTGTTTTTGCGCATTGTAGAAATCTGTGCAGAGATTTACTCCTGACCAGTGCTAAACTGCATGTGCCCTATTTCTAGAATGTGATACAATTGGTTTATCCACAATTGGCATATCTGATTTATGTATAAGTCCCTAGTACAGTGCACAACATGTGCCCAGGGCCTATAAATCAAGTGCTACTAGTGGGACTGCAGCATTGATTGTGCCACCCCATAAGTAGCGCTTTAAACGTGTCTCAGGCCTCCCACTTAGAGCCTATATGTATGCAGTTTTAAACTGCCCATGTACTTAAAAGGTAGGACATTTACTTTTAAGTTATAGAAATCCTGGCAGTAAAATGCTTTTCATTTTGTATTTTACTACTGCAAGGGCTATGTATCTTTTAGGATAACATTTCAATCAATCAATCAATCATTCATTTGTAAAGTGCACTACTTACCCACGAGAGTCTCAAGGCACTGGGGGGGCCCCTACTGATCGAACAGCCAGGTCTTGAGTATCCTTCTGAAGGCTCAGTGGGAGGGTGTTCCATGTCTTGGCAGCGAGGTGGGAGAAGGATCTCCCACTGGTGGTTGTTCTTCGGATGCGCGGGACGGTGGCGAGTGAGAGGTCGGCAGAGCATAGCTGGCAGTTGGGGATGTAGAAGGAGAGCCGTCTGTTGAGGTAGGCTGGGTCAGCAGTCTTTTGGAGTGCCTGGTGTGAGTGGGTGAGGAGCTTGAAGGATATCCTCTTGTTGACCGGGAGCCAGTGCAGGGTTCTCAGGTGGGGGGTGATGTGGCCATGGCATGGTATGTCGAGGATCAGTGGTGCAGAGGCGTTTTGGATGCGTTGTAGTAGTTTGATGAGCTTGGTCGGGGCCCCCGCGTAGAGGGCATTTCCGTAGTCGAGTCTGCTGCTGATGAGGGCCTGGACGACTGTCCTTCTTGTATCTGTAGGGATCCATCTGTAGATCTTGCGGAGCATGCAGAGGGTGTTGAAGCAAGAGGGGGAGACGGCGTTGACTTGCTTGGTCATTGAGAACGTTGAGTCAAGGATGATTCCCAGGTTGCGTGCGTGGTCGGTGGGTGTCAGGGCTGCCCCCAGTGCCGTCGGCCACCAGGAGTCATCCCAGGCTGAAGGGTTGGAACGGAGGATGAGGACCTCCGTCTGGTCCGAGTTCAGCTTCAGACGGCTGTTCTTCATCCAGTCGGCGACGGCCTTCATTCCTTCGCGGAAGTTGACTTTGACGGTGATGGGGTCCTTGGTGAGGGAGAGGATCAGCTGAGTGTCGTCAGCGTAGGAGATTATGTTGAGGTTGTGCTGTTGGGCTATGTATGCAAGCGGGGCCATGTAAATGTTGAACAGCGTCGGACTGAGGGAGGATCCCTGGGGTACGCCGCAGATGATCTCGGAGGCTTTGGAACGGAATGGGGGCAGGCGGACGCTCTGGGTTATGCCGGAGAGGAAGGAGGTGGTCCAATCCAGAGCCTTGTCTCGGATTCCTGAGGCGTGGAGGCGTGCACGTAGTGTGCGATGGCAGACTGTGTCGAAGGCGGCAGAGATGTCTAGGAGGATGAGTGCTGTGGTCTCGCCGTTGTCCAGCAGGGTCCTGATGTCATTGGTGGTGGCGATGAGGGCAGTCTCAGTGCAGTGGTTGCTGCGGAGCCCTGACTGGAAAGGGTCCAGGATTCTGTTTTCTTCGAGGTATCGGGTTAGCTGTCTGTTGACGGTTTTCTCGATGACCTGGGCCGGGAAGCGGAGCAGAGAGATGGGCCATAAGTTCTTGCAGTCTCTTGGGTCTGCCTTAGGTTTTTTGAGTAGGGCGTTGATCTCGGCGTGTTTCCAGATCTCTGGGAAGGTTGCGGTCTCAAGTGAGAGATTGATGACAATGCGCAGGTGGGGTGCGATGGAGCTGCTTGCTCTGTTGAAGACGTGGTACGGGAATGGGTCTGACGGAGAGCCGGAGTGGATTGTACGCATGGTCTTGATGGTGTGATCAATGCTCACGCTGGCCCAGGCTAGCAGGAGGTCGTGGCCGATGGTGTACGGAGGGTCTGTTGTGTTGCTGTCTGTTGGGGCTGTCTGGGTGTTGAAGCTGTCATGAATGTCTGCTATCTTGCGGTGGAAGAAGGTGGTGAGGGAGTCACACAGGGCTTGCAACGGCAGGATGTCGTTGGTGTTGGAGCTGGGGTTGGAGAGTTCCTTCACAATGTAGAAGAGCTTCTTGCTATTGTGGGTGTTGTTGTCGAGGCGGTCTTTGAAGGAGGTCCTCTTGGCCGCCTTTATAAGGTGGTGGTGGTTGTGGATGGCTTCTTTGTGTGCTGTGTTGCTGTCCGGAGTTTTTTCACTGTGCCATTTCTTCTCTAGTTTCCGGCAGGCTTGCTTGGAGGCTAGGAGTTCTGGGGTGAACCAGCTGGCCCTCTTGCTGGTGTCTCTGTGGGGGGGTTTCTTCAGTGGGGCAAGGGTGTTGACGCAGTCCTCGATCCAGCGTCTGAGGCTGCGGGCAGCGTCGTCGGTGTTGGAGGGTTCGGTGGGTGGGCTGAGAGCGAGGTTTGCATGTAGTTGGTCTTCAGTGATTTTGCTCCAGCAGCGGCAGGGGATCTGTTGGGTACGGTTGTGTGTGGTGGGTTTCTGGAAGGCGAAGTGGATGCAGCGATGGTCGGTCCAGAGGAGTTTGTGGTGTGGCTGACGGCCTTGAGGAGAAGACGGGGTCAAGCGTGTGGCCGGCAGAGTGGGTGGGCGTTGTGACGAGTTGCTTCAGTCCGAGGTTGGCGAGGTTCTCGATCAGGGTTGTGGAGTTGTTGTCGTCGTTGTTTTCAAGGTGAAAGTTCAGGTCTCCGAGGAGGATGTAGTCAGAGGAGGTCCGGGCGTGCGTGCTGATCAAGTCAGCAATGGAGTCGCTGAACTGGGGGCGGGGTCCGGGGGGTCGGTAGACAAGGGTGCCTCTGAGGGTGGAGTTAGGGTCTGTGTGGATCTGGAAATGCATGTGTTTGGCAGTGCTGAGAGCGTCGTCGTTGCTAATCGAGACCCTGATGCTGTTCTTGTGGACGATGGCGATTCCTCCTCCGACTCCGTTGGTGCGGTCTCTGCGGGTGATCTTGTAGCTGTCTGGAATGGCTACGGCGATGTCGGGTGCGGAGGAGTCGTTAAACCAGGCCTCTGTCAGGAAGGCGATGTCCAGGGATGTTGTGTCGAGCTGGTCCCAGAGCTCGACGGTATTATTGCTGTCTTTTATAAGTGTAGCTTTTAATTGGAAAGATATTCAAAACACAAAGTTTGTGTCTCTGGGCCAGTTGGCTTGCTTGCTGTTTCTGAAGTCCCGGGTATATCAAATACTTCCTCTGCTACTTACAACCAGCACGTGGACTCTGTCTTCGTGGAGAAGTGTGGCTCACTGGTTAGAGGAATATTTACAACAAGGGGTGGTGAGGAACAGAGTCTCTGAATTAAGCAGAAAGCTCTCACCCTGTCAATAGATCAGGGCTAGATCCAACACCGTTTTTTAGCTCACTGCACCATCCCAGTTTCAGAACCTGGCTGTATGCAAATTAGTCTGTTCCTGTCCCAGTGCATGATGGGAACAGGGCAAACCAAACTACAAAAGCCAATTCTTACACTGGGAAGGAAACAAGCTCCCGGGGACCGGTTTCTGGCATTACAGCCGTCTTCGGCCCGGTTTGCTTGAATCCTGATGGTGCAATGAGCAAGGGTCTCACATCTGAGAATACCCTTCCACGCTTAGGGTGGACAAAAATATTTACAACAAGGGGTGGTGAGGGGCCAGGGACAGACTGATTTGCATATAGCCAGGTTCTGAGCTGGGATGGGGCAGTGAGATAAATAACGGTGATGGATCAAGCCCTGATCTTTGGACTGGGTAAGAGTGGTCTGCTCAATTCAGACACTCTGTTCATCACCACCCCCTTTTGTAAATCGATTTTGGCCACTATAGGTGTGGCAGGGTATACTCAGACATGAGTCCCTTTCTCACTGCTCCATCAGGATTCAAGCAAGCCGGGCCGAAGAGGCTGAAATGCCAGAAACCGGTCCCCGGTAGCTTGTCTCCTTTCTGGTAAAGAATTGGCTTGGTAGTTTAGTCTGCCCTGTTCCCATGATGCACTGGGCCAGGGACAGACTGATTTGCATATAGCCAGGTTCTGAGCTGGGATGGGGCAGTGAGATAAATAACGGTGATGGATCAAGCCCTGATCTTTGGACTGGGTAAGAGTGGTCTGCTCAATTCAGACACTCTGTTCATCACCACCCCCTTTTGTAAATCACTGGTTAGAGGAGGCAGACCTGGAAGCAGAGGTCAGCCCGGGACCAGGGTTCAATTCGCGGCTCGGCGGGGTCTTGAGTCCTAAAATGTCCATGGACTCGACAATTATCGCTCCGGTGCCTACTCGATTCACGGGTTCACACTCTGCGACTCTGGGCAATAGCTTGCTTAACCTCCACAATGGCCCCTCGCTGCGGGATGCCTGGCTTTCACCTTGCGGATACCCTGCCGGGGTTTTTCTCACAGGGGAATACCAGGACGGGTTCCCTAAGCAAGCGCTTAGAAACCGCTTGGTGATTTGCGCTTTATATAAATTCCTGTACATTTCTTCTGTGAGTACTGCTCTGCCGAGTGGTGTCAATCCAGTCTTGGGCCACTTGAAGTGAGTATCTGTGCCGCAACCTAAGATGATGTGTCAATCAGAACTGCAGCATTCTCATTCAACACAAACTTATCGCTGCTTGAGCCGCGAACACCACTTCACTAACCGCGCATTGCAGTAGTCCTGGACTTCTCCAACGTATTTCTGGCTGTGCTCTTGCACTGTCTATGCATCGCCTTGTGCTGTATGCATCGCGTATAGCTCAGCAGATTGTCGATGAAGCATTGCCTCGATGCTCAACGCATCTTGATCTTCGACTCATTCTTGACTTTTCGCAGCTCAGAACCGACTCATAGCCTACGTCTCCACGATTGACAGCGACTCATATCTTCCTTTGCATCATACATCGTCCCCGACGTCAATGCAACCAAGGTATTTTGCAGCGGGTCTGCATGACTCCTGTGTCCGGCACGTGCTCCATCGCGGTCGGATCGAACTTTTTGATTGCCCTGGTCAAGTGCAAGCCGATAGCCCCGGTCGGAGCTATTTGATTATAAGCCCTGTAGAACTGTTTCCTCTATTAGAATTCCTAACTTGACTTGTGATTATTGGATTTTTATCATTTTGGTCTTGTTTTACTCAGATAAATATCAGGGGCTTATTTTCAAGCCCCTTGCACCACGGGTACCTCACTTTTCCCCATATTAAAAGTGATGCACGGGCGGTGCAAGGGGCTTCTAAACTGGTGTGGAGTACTTTTTGTGATGTTTTCACTGTGTTACTGTGTATGTGTATATGTGTGTGCACAAATACTATACACATTGACTCTTTAGAGAAGCCTGACTGCTCTGGGCCAAGCGACCAGAGAGTGAGCACAGGTAAACTTTTAGTGTGTCTGGGAAGTGACCCAGAGTCAGGCATATACGGGGGGGGCGGCATAACCTCGAAGACGCTCGGCACAGACACGGATGCTGAGCCTCGTCAGATACAGCTGCCGCCTTCGCCTGTGTGCTCACTTACACCTTCCGTAGATGGTGAAATCGCCTCTGCGATGTAACTGGTAGGGGGTCCATGTGTAGCTTCCTCACGATCATGAATGACTAGAAGAATGTGTTTTCTTTGAATGTTCCCCCTTCCTTTCCTTTCGGCTTCTCCTTGTCCCACTGTCATCTCCTGGGGGCTCCTGCTTGGCACCTACCCCATTGGTCATTTGTAATTGCTGGTCTATGGTATGCTTCACTGTTGGTTTTTGTATTACTTAGAAAAATACTGAATAAACAAATTTTCAAGGAAAATAAAATTCTTTTAGTGTGTACTTCACTTACCCTGACTAGGGTTGTGGTTCCTTCTTGGACCGGGTGCATACCACTGCCAACCAGAAACACGGCCCTTGCGCCACTGGTGCGTCACTTTTTTTGCGCACTGACAGTGCAGTGTGCTGTCCCATATTTACCAGGCCACGCAAAGCCACCCTGCATGGCTTTTTATGCGCCTTGTGAATACGTCACCTTTTCATGCATCACTTTGCATGAAACGGGTGTGCCGTGGGCATTTGCTGTGGATGTTCCTACACAACACCCGTGGATTCTGCCGCATATCCAGATATACAAAATTTCGTAAACCTGAGAAGGCATCAGAATCCTACGCCTATGGAGGCACGATGAGGAGAAATACTTTCATTTCTACTCGTTTGTTCCTTTTTCTATGTGTGATGCATTCTGAAGCACGTATAGAAAGAGAAAAACTCCATCAATTCTTGTTTTTGTGCAGGAAGGTGTCCTTTCCTGCACAAAAACAAAAATCTCCGCAACGCAGGCACCCTCGCAAATGATGCCCGGGTGCCTGCTCTGGCTCATGGGAGGCAATTGTGCACCAGCAAAGAGTAAAGCACAGGCATGAGTCATATTATTGTTAATATGACGCATCCATGTGCTTTGAAAATTACGCGGCACGGCGCCGCAAGATGGCTTCCGGCGCTGTGCCATTTTGTTGTAAATGAGGCCCCCAGTTTCGAACAGAGACACTTGACTATATATCTCCCCACACACAATCCTGAAGGTCTAGTACAGTTTATGTGTACGGAGCAGATTGTCGTAAGGTGAGGAATCTGCAATTAGAGTACCCACCAGAAAGAGTGATATTGAAAGTAGGTAACATGTTTCTCTGGCACCTTCAGTCACTGAGGACCCGTGGTCTCCAGCCAATAACTTAGGGGCATATTAGCAAGGCGGGCGATATGAAATTATCGATGCTTTTACGGCCGTTTTCGGCCGCAAAGCGGCGATAATTTCATCGCCCTATTAGCAAGCTGTCGCTAACATCAGTTAGCGACAGCTTTGAGGCAATAGCGAGCGGTTTGGGGCCCGCTTTGCATGTCAGCGATATTTATTGCTAATGACATGCAAAGTGGGTGTACCCAACCTGTTAGCGACTGAAAGCAGTCACTAAAATATCTATCGCCTATTATCAACGCAGACGTAGCGATAAAAAAAATTGCGCTAAGCGCGAATATCGCAGAAGACCAACCTGCTCAGACCAGTTCTTAACCTGTATATCCAATGGGAGTTGGATATTCAGGTTAAGATCCTATTGGCGTTAATGCCTGAATATCGCTGGATTTCCAGTGATATTCATGCATTAAGCCGCTATCGCCGGAAATTTTATCGCATTTAAGATAAATGTTGCTAATAGCACGTTATCTCTGCGATAAAATCGGGCGATGCACGGCGATAGAAAAAATGTCGCTAAGCTTATTTAGCGATAAATATGGCTAGTTGTTGATAATATGCCCTTTAGTTCTGCACAGAGTACTGTGTTATTCTGAATGATCCCAGTATACATGCGTTGTGCTTAACAAGATCTCAACTCATATTTATCAAGAATCCAACCCCCAATATTGTACCCTCTCTCATATCTTATCTGCAGGTGCCTCCTCTAACCTCTCCATCATCGTCCACCAGAACCCAGTGTTTGCCACAATCAACCAGTCTGTTCTTCTTCCTGTCTCGTACCTCTTCAGTCAGCCGCAGGAACGGGTTGAAATCAGATGGTCGGTGTTGAGGAACAATCGCCATATTGTGACAACCAGGAATAGCAAGTGCTCCTGGGAGGGAGAGGCCAGAGAACCTGAGTGTGGTGGCCAGGAGGAATACAAGGCCCCTGAATACAGCCATCGGGTGGTGCTCTATGGTAACGCCTCCCTGCTGATCCAAGATGTAGGGCTGGAAGATGCTGGGAGTTATGTGGTATCAATACAGGACTCATATGTGTTGAACACGAAGGTGATCAACGTCTCAGTGACACAAGGCACAGGTAGGATGACAAGAATTTATTGAAATATTCTTTGCTGCTTTTTGTATCTCACTCTTTCTACTAAAATGTAGTTGATTTTTGGTGGACCCTGGCCCTCTCTGAAGGGTCATTCCAAATATTTCCTTCCACTTCCTCTTTTTCTGGTCTCTTTTTGTTGGCCTTCGGATGCGGGCACTTTACCACTGCTGAGTAGTGCTAAAGTGTATGTGATTTGTGCTTTACCCTAAACATGATGGCGTTGGTGTACATCCAATTGATATATTTAGTTTACTTGTAAGCCCCATGTAAAGTGGCATACCATATACCCAGGGCCTGTAACCTAAACACTACTAGTGGGCCTGCAGCACTGATTATGCCACCCACACAAGTAGGCTTTCAAATCTGTCTCAGGCATGTGTGTGAAGTTTACTGCCAATTCAAATTGGCATTTAAAACCACTCGCCAAGCCTTAAACTCCAATTTAATTACAAATAAGCCACCCCTAAGGTAGCCCCTACATAGCCTTAAGGGTGCTCTATAAGTAAAAATCAGGACATGTACTTTTAAGTTTCACATTTTCTGGTAGTGACAAACATCCAAATTTGTTTTTCACTACTGTGTGTCCTACCACTCTCATAGGCTAGCATTGGGAATTACTTAATGCATATTTAAGCTGTAATTCCTGATTAGAAAGGAGTAGCTGCATCATGCTTCAGATCTATGAAATGGTCATGATAAATCCCCTTACTGATAAAGATGGATTTAACATTACTGTTTTAGAAATACCACTTTTAGAAAGTGCAAAAAGAACAGTTCATGGACAGACTGCAAAACAATGTCGTACATTCACCCCAGTACAGAGATCTGGGCCTAAATCCATCGTTTTTTTGCTCACCATGCCATTCCAGTTTGGACCCAGCCATATGCAAATCAGTCTTGACCCTGCGCCCAATGGGAACAGTCCAGCCCGAACTTCCAGGCCAGGTCCTCCCAGGACTGGAAACAAGCATCCTAGGATTGGTTTCGGGCTTTCAGCCCTCATCAGCCAGGTTAGCTTGACTCCAGTGGCATGGAGATCACGGGACTCACGTCTGAGCATATCCATCCCACTCGGGGTGACAAATGCAAAAAGAACAGTTGATGGACAGAATGCAGAACAATGTCATACATTAGCCAGAAACTGGTCCCAGTATGCTTGTTTCTGGTCCCGGGAAGACATGGCTTGGCAGTTCGGGCTGGACTGTTCCCATGAGGCACGTTTGCATATGGCCATGTCTGAACTGGGGTGGTGGAGTGAACTAAAGAATGATGATGGCTTAAACCCAGATCAGTTGACTGGGGGCGAGTGTTTGATTTGCTCCAACGTTCCGTCCATCATCCCCTTTGGTATTGCTTTGTTTACCTTAAGTTGCCAGGATATGCCCAGACTTGGATCCCTTGCTCACTTTGCCACTAGATTCAAGCTAGCCTGGCTGATGACAGCTAATTAGCCAGAAACCGGTCCCAGGATGCTTGTTTCCGGTCCGGGGAAGACATGGCTTGACAGTCCGGACTGGACGGTTCCCATGTGGCACAGGGTCAGACTGATTTGCATATGGCCATGTCTGAACTGGGGTGGTGGAGTGAGCTAAAGAATGATGATGGATTAAACCCATATCAGTTGACTGGGGGTGAGTGTTTGATTTGCTCCAACGCTCCGTCCATCATCCCCTTTGGTATCACTTTTAGAAAGTGGACAGTTTTCATTGTATTACAGCTCTGTGTATCTTGCAGCATGTCTCCAGCACACGTCTGGGATGGGTGACAGCTACACTTTGTGCATTCCCTCCACACAGCCACAAACACAGGAAGGGTGGGTGTGACAGAGAACTGCATTCTGATAGCATTTCCTGGGCAGGAAGAGAGACGGCGGAGCTGACACATCTGAATAGGCAGGTTTCTGTTTCCCACACAACTGGTTGATTACCCCCTACTGATAGTCTGGAGCCAGGGCTGGGAAGAAAGGGGGAGCTGTGCACTTCAAGGGCCTGCTTTGAAGTCACGCCCACTTCAAAGGCACTACTGGGTACAAGAAATGGGTCTCTGATCCTACCACGACAGTACACTACTGGACCTGTGAAAACTCTACCAGGAGTATAGACTGCAATACTGTAAGGAATGCCATTCTGCTTGCCCTATGCTCTGGAAGATCTGCTTTTGTGCTTTGCTTTGCTGCCTACTGATCTCTGCCCTGCTGAGGACAAGGACTGGACCCATTTCACTTGATTTGAACCCAGAGTGATTCCAAGGGCTTGCTGGATTGCACCCTGTTCTGAAGTCTCAGGGCCCAAAAAGACTTCCTTCAGCCCTGCAGCAGCACCTGGGTTCTGCCATCTGTGGGTCATGCCCTGCCAAGTGGTGTTAATCCAGTCCTGGGCCCTCAAAAGATGACTTCTGCTGTGAAGAATCATCAAAATCGATGCAGAAAGGACTTTGTACCGATCGGAACGGATGCATTGCCCTTTGACGCTGGCGCAAGACCTGATCAACGACACCGCTTTGATGGAATGCGCGGCTCCACAATGACAGACAGTGCTGCTTGATGACGTCGTAAAAGGGTTTGTCGACAAAGCCTTTGTTTCGCGCACCTCGGAACCGATGCATGAGGCTTCGACTTCGATGCTTCCTCCTTCAAAGGTACTTTTTTTCTTTTTTTCAGTGCCACCTGCATGAGTGAGCACCTTATTTTTTTATTACACATGGGTCACACCTAGGGTAGGCCATGGACAGCCCAGTGTACTTAAAAGGTAGGACATATTCTTTTAAGCTTTACAGGTCCTCACAGTGAAACACTTTTACATTTGTATTTCATTACAGCAAGGCCTATCTCTCCCATAGTCTAACATTGGAGCTGCCTTGTTACATTTTATAAGTGTAGCTTCCAATTGGTAAAAGGTAAGAAAACAACATTTGGTATCTCTGTGTGTGTTAGCTTGCCTCCTGCTTCTGAAGTCTCAGGGATATTGAGGACTTCCTCTGCAACTTGCAGCAAACAAATGGACTCTGTCTGATGTGAGTGTTGCTCTACCAAGTGGTGCCAATCCAGTCCTGGGTCCTTGGAAGTGAGTATTTGTGCTGCAACTGAAGAAACCAATGCATCAACAACGCAGAACGCTGCGCTAGGTGCAAGTGGCGCATTCTCCTTCGACACCGACGCATAGCCGCTGCTCCTTGAGCCACGTACAGCGCTTCACAGACTGCGTGACGTCTCACTCCCGAACTGCGACGTGTCTTCTACTTTTTCAACGTAGTGCTGTCACAGTGCCTCATGCTGCATGCATCTCCTATAGCCCAGTGGTTCGATTATGACGCATCGCCACAATGGACAACAATTCTTGATCTTCGACTCATCCTTGACTCTGCGCAGCTCAAAACCAGCACATCGGCTACATCTCCACCATTGACAGCGACACATCTCTTCCTTTGCTCCATGCATCATCCTCGGCGTTGACACGACCAAGGTACTTTGGAGCAGGTCTGTGTGACTCTTGTATCCAGCCCGCGCTCTATCGAAGTCATACTGAACTTTTGAATCTGCCCCAGTAAAGCTTGACCAGATATCCCCGGTTGGTGCCATTTGCATCTAAGCTCTACAGAATTGTTTATTCTTTTGAAATTCCAAACATGACTTGTGATTGTTGTATGTTTATCATTCTATTCTTGTTTTGCTCAGTTAAACATTGGCTTTATTCCTAAACTGGTGTGGAGTCCTTTTTTAATTTAATTTAATTTAATAACGATTTCTAAAGCGCCTGGTGACCCAAGGGCATCCCCGCGCTATAAAATTTGTCATCCTGTTAGGGGGGTGGGGGGGAGGAAAGAGACTTATAGGGGGACTCTATTTAGGGAATAGGTGTGTCTTTAATTTCTTGCGAAATGCCAGGTAGTTTGGTTCAAGTCTGAGGGAACGTGGAAGGGCGTTCCATCCGGCAGCCGCTTGAACGGAGAATTGTCGTCCTCCTGTGCGAGTCCTTTTAAATCTAGGTATGCTGGCCAGGTTCTCATTCTGGGATCGTAGGGATCTGGTTGCTGTATAGGGGGTGATCATTTTGCTGAGGATCGCTGGGCCAGGACCATTGATCAGCTTATGTGTTGTGCACATCGCTTTGAATTGCACCCTTTGGCGCACAGGGAGCCAGTGCAGAGCCTTGAGGGCCGGCTTGGCGGACACTCTGGAGGGGAGGTTGGTGAGAAGGCGTGCCGCCGCGTTCTGTGTCCGCTGGAGTTTTGTCAAGGTGGCCTCAGGGGCTCCTAGGTAGACCAGATTACTGTAGTCCAGGCGAGACAGTACTAGTCCCTGGATGAGTAGTTTCCTAGAAGTAGGTGGCAGTAAGGGGAGAATCTTGCGGGTTGTGCGTAGGAGCCCGAAGCAGGTGCCCGAAGTTTTTGCTGCTTGTGTCTTCATAGACAGCTCTGGCTCGAGCCACACACCGAGTGTCTTAATTTCACGCTTTGGGGGAGGGATTTCCCCGAAAACGTCGGGACAGATTGCTGGAGGGATGGTCGTCCATTGCTTCCCTAGGAGCATCACCTCCGTCTTTGACCCATTAAGTTTTAATGATGAATTATTCATCCAGTTGTGAATTCCTATAAGACAATTGGTCAGGTTTTCTGGGTGGTCGATCAGTTGGGACAGGGAGACGACCAGCTGAGTGTCGTCAGCATAACTTACCATTTTTATATTAAATGGTGTCACCACGTCCTCAAGGGGGGCCATGTAAGCGTTGAAAAGCGTCGGACTCAGGGAGGAGCCCTGAGGGACACCGCTTGTGAGTGGAAGGATGGATGAGTGGTGATTGTTGTCCCATACTTGGAACGTGCACCCTGTAAGAAAGGATTCAATCCAACTGAGTGCCGTCCCGGTAAGTCCTGCATCCGCCAGTCTATGCAGGAGGACACGATGATTGACTGTGTCGAAGGCTGCGCTTAGATCCAGGAGGATCACTGCCACTGATCCTCCTGAATCTAGTATGCGCCTTGCTTCTTCAATGACGGCAAGGAGTGCGGTGTCTGTACCATGGCCCGGGCGAAATCCAGTTTGGGATTGCCTGAGTATTTTGTTGGTCTCAAAGAACTGAGATAATTGGACGTTTACCAATTTCTCTGCTACTTTGCTGATACCCGGGAGGAGTGATATTGGTCGGTAATTAGATAAGTATGCTGGGTCTAGCTGGGTTTTTTTTAGAAGTGCTTTTACCACAGCACTCTTCCAGCTATCAGGGACGGATCCGTGGGCGAGCGAACTGTTGATAAGTTCCGTAACGGTGGGCACGATGACTGAGGCTACGGTTTTGAGGAACCTGATCGGTGCTGGGTCCCGAGGTGATCCGCTTTTCATTTTCGTCAAGGTTCTTTCGACCTCTAGGCAAGTTACTGGCCGAAATGTCGGCAGTGTGGGGCGCAGATTGCTTTTGGCCTGGTCGGGGGATAAACGGCTTTCCATATGACTAGGGGGGCCGGGGGGTGGGAGGGAAGCCAGGATGCGTATGATTTTGTCGTTAAAGTAATTAGCTAGTTCATTACTTCCATCAACTTTAGGGGTGGTGGAGATGGTGGAATTGGGGACTTTGAGCAGTTCCTTTACAATTAAGAAGGATTCCCTGGCTGAGTTGGATGATTCTTGTATCCTTGTGTCATAGTGTGAGGCTTTGGCTTGTCTAATGGCCTCTTTTTGTGGTGTTTTCACTGTGTAACTGTGTGTGTGTGTTCAAATACTTTACACAATGCATCTTTACTTTAACCTGACTGCTCTGTGGCGAGTTACCAGAGGGTAGCACAGGTAAACGTTTAGCGTGTACTTCACTTACCCTGACCAGTGTAGAACATAGAAACCTTCTTAGGGGTCCCACTGATACTTAGTCCTTTTAAACCAACAAAGAAGAAATTGGCACAGAAGCTGAAATATGAAAGTACATCTTTATTAACCTCAAATGAGGGAAATGATGTCACACAGAGACCTTAGCAACTGAATGAGGCAGTCTAAGGAGTACAGAAAACTGGGGCCTTATATATGCTTAGGGTTACATAGTCATCATAAGACCAAGGGGCAGTCCTGGCATACAAAATGACTAATATGGACACACAAGATCTGCTTGCTCAACAAAGTGAGAGGAGCTAACAGTGGCTGTTGTTGGCAAACACATCCTGACATTTACAGACTAGGAACAGTTGCAAGGACAGCTGCAAGCTCAACTGAGCATGTGCAAAGGTGGAAGATGCTAAATATAGTTTGTTTCTAGGCAGATTACAAGAGCAGTCAACACCGAGGGAGGACAGAGCACATGGCGAGCACATGGCAAACAAAATGGCTGCCAGAAATACAAAATGGCTTTCACAAATGGATAAGATAACTTCTAAATACAGGATGGCTTCTGCTAATGCTAACCCATTGCTGTCAATTTACAACACTAGGATTATGGTTCCTGCTTGGACAGCATGCATTCTTCTGCCAACTAGAAAACCAATTTCTAATAGAGGTCATCAACTTTATGTCTCACCACTCACAACCCTGAGTTCGGAACAGTTTGAGTGTACGAATGGACTGACCTCATATCCCCCTCATTCAAACCCCAACGGGGTAATAGAGATTTTATACTTGGCCATGTGAGAACTTTCTGGGACATGGTAATGCAAAGCATTGAGGCGGTCAAAAGATCCTATTACCCAGAATGCCTGGATGTTATGATCATAGGTAGCCCATCAGAGGGAATATCCCCCCTGTATCTTACAAGAGGGAGACTTATGTCACACAAGCTGTTCACTGTAAAACTAACTGTATTTTCACTTTGGAGTTCAGCCACAATTCAAACTCAGAAGATGTGGTTGGTAATACATTGGCTGTCTTTGAAGACTGCAAATGCAGAAAATGTCTAAACCTGCCTGCAGCAATGAAATGGACTTCATGAAACAATGAGGGTTCTTCATAGACTACTTTGGGAAAGACTTTAAGGGCTATCAGCGTCCTAGAAGACACTAAACTAGACCATTACTATCACACATCTGGAATAGACGCCTAACAGGACAAGTACCTCAAGGAGAAAAGTAGACAAAGGGATGTTGTGGTGGGCAGGGGCGGGGTAGGGCACGTTGGAGTTGTCACTTGTAATTCTCCAGAGCCAGTCGAGCACCTTAGGACAGTCTTAAGTTGAGGAATCTGCAATTAGAGTTATCCACCAGAAAGAGTGATATTGAATGTAGGTAACGTGTTTCTCCGGCACCTTCAATCACTGAGGACATGTGGTCTCCAGCCAATGAAATACTTTGTTCTGCAGAGAGTACTGCGTTATTGTGAATGATCGCAGTGTACATGCTTTGTGTTTGACATCAATCTCTTCTGCATTCTGCTGTTGTATACAAATATCTCAACTCATATTTATCAAGAATCCAACCACCAATATTGTACCCTCTCTCATATCTTATCTGCAGGTGCCTCCTCTAACCTCTCCATCATCGTCCATCAGAACCCAGTGTTTGCCACAGTCAACCAGTCTATTCTTCTGCCTGTCTCGTACCACTTCAGTCTGCCACAGGAACAGGTTGAAATCAGATGGTCGGTGTTGAGCAACAATCGCCATATTGTGACAACCAACAATAGCAAGTGCTCCTGGGAGGGAGAGACCAGAGAACCTGTGTGTGGTGGCCAGATGGAAAACAAGGCGCCTGAATACCGCCATCGGGTGATGCTCTATGGTAACGCCTCCCTGCTGATCCAAGATGTAATGCTGGAAGATGCCGGGAGTTATGTGGTATCAATACAGGACTCATATGTGTTGGACACAAAGGTGATCAACGTCTCAGTGACACAAGGCACAGGTAGGATGACAGAAATTCATTCAAATATTCTCTATTTCTCTGTGTAACTCCCTTTTTCTAATAAAATGTAGTTGAATTTTGTTGGAAACTGACCCACTCTGAAGGGTAACCCCAAACACTGTGCCTCCTGATAGCATTTCCTGGGCACGAAGATATACAGCAGAGCTGACACATCTGAATAGGCAGTATCCTGTTTCCCACACATTGGCCTGATTATCTCCTACTGATAGTCCGCAGCCAGGGCTGGGAAGAAAGGGGGAGCTGTGCAGTTCAAGGGCCTGCTTTGAAGTCACCCCCACTTCAAAGGCACAACTAGGTACAAGTAATGGGTCTCTGATCCTACCAAGACAGTACACTACTGGACCTGTAAAAAACTCTGCCAGGAGTATAGACTGCAATACTACAGGGAATGGAATCCTGCTTGCCAGCTGCTCTAGAAGAACTGCTTTTGTGCTTTGCTTTGCTGCCCTGCTGCCTACTTATCTCTGCCCTGCTAAGGAAAAGGACTGGACCCATTTTACTTGAGTTGAACCCAGAGTGATTCCAAGGACTTGCTGGATTGCACCGTGTTCTGAAGTCTCAGGGCCATAAAAGACTTTCTTCAGCCCTACAGCAGCACTTGAACTGCCAAGTGGTGTCAAGTCAGTCCTGGGCCTTGAAAGGTGACTTCTGATGTACAGAACCATCAAAATTGACACAGTAACGACTTTGTGCCGATCGGAACTGATGCATTGCCCTTTGACGCTGGCGCGTGAGCTGATCAAGGACACCACTTTGACAGACTGTGTGGCTTGACAATCACAGACAGTTCTGCTTGATGACGACGCATCACCTTCATTGTAAAAGGGTTAAATGATTGAGCCTTAGTGGCCCACGCGTCCCGGAACCGATGCATTCAGGCTACAAAGTCGATGCTTCCTCCATCCAAGGTACTTTTTTCAGTGCCACCTAAGTGAGCGAGAGCCTTCCTTTTTATTACACATAGGTCACACCTAGAGTAGGCCCTGGACAGCCCACAAGCTTGGGGCAGTTTACCTAATAGGTAGGACATGCTCTTTTAAGTTT
The DNA here is from genome assembly GCF_964263255.1 of Lissotriton vulgaris. Classification (NCBI taxonomy): domain Eukaryota; kingdom Metazoa; phylum Chordata; class Amphibia; order Caudata; family Salamandridae; genus Lissotriton; species Lissotriton vulgaris. Next base: position 60,386 of record NW_028255505.1, on the reverse strand, counting down.
TACAGGTCCTGGCAATGAAGCACTTTAAAATTTGTGTTTTGGTACACCAAGGCCTATCCCTCCTATAGTATAACATTGGAGCTACTTTGTTACATTTTATAAGTGTAGCTTCTAATTAGGAAAAGATAGGAAAAAGAAATTGGTGTTTTCTGGGCTTGTTGGCTTGCCTCCTGTTTCTGAAGTCTCAGGGATATCAAAGACTTCCTCTTGCAGCCAGCGACTGTCTGATCTGAGTGTTGCTCTGCCAAGGGGTGCCAATCCAGTCCAGGGCCCTTGGAAGTGAGTATCTGTGTTGCAACTGAATAAATCAATGCATCAAAGACGCTAAGCGGATTCTAAGTGGCACATTCTTCTCCGACACTGACGCATCACCGCTGCTACTTGAGTCGCGGACATCGCTTCACAGACTGCGAGACGCAACGCTCCCAAACTGTGACGTATCTCCTACTTTGTCAATGTAACGCAGTCGCATTGCCTCATGCTCCACTCATCTCCTATAGCCCAGTGGTTCGATTATGATGCATCGCCTCAATGGCAAAATTCTTGATCTTTGACGCATCCTTGACTCTGCGCAGCTCAAAACCAGCACATCGGCTAGATCTCCACCATCGACAACGACACATCTCTTCCTTTGCTCCATGCATCATTCTCAGCGCTGACACGACCAAGGTACTTTGGAGCAGGTCTGTGTGACTCTTGTATCCAGCCCGCGCTCTATCGCAGTCATACTGAACTTTTGGATTTGTCCCGTCAAGCTTGACCAGATATCCCCGGTTGGTGCCATTTGCTTCTAAGCGCTACAGAATTAATTGTTTATTACAAGACCAGACAGGGAGGCCGTGCCCTATCTATCATGGGTCCTCGTCTATGGAACAGTCTCCCCCTCTCCCTCAGAGAATGCCAGAGCCACACAGCCTTCAGGAAACAACTAAAAACTGTACTATTCTAGGAGGAGCTCTTCGATCTGTTCACCTCACAGCACCGCGCGGAGATACACCTTCGGGTGTGATGCCGGCGCGTAACAAGCCCATAAATAAATAAATAAATAAATAAATTCTTCTAAAATTCCAAACATGACTTGTGATTGTTGTATGTTTATCATTCTGGTCTTGTTTTACTCTGCTAAATATTGTCTATGTTCCTAAACTGGTGTGGAGTCCTTTTTATGGTGTTTTCACTGTGTAACTGTGTGTGTGTGTGTGTGTTCAAATACTTTACACATTGCCTCTTTACTTTAACCAGACTGCTCTTTGGCGAGTTACCAGAGGGTAGCACAGGTAAACTTTAAGTGTGTACGTCACTTACCCTGACTAGGATTATGGTTCCTGCTTGGAAGCATGCATGCCTCTGCCAACTAGAAAACCAATTTCTAATAGAGGCCATCAACTTTATGTCTCTCCACTCACAACCCTGAGAGTTCGGAACAGTTTGAGTGTACGAATGGACTGATCTCATATCCCCCTCATTCAAACCCCAACGGAGTAATAGAGATTTTATACTTGGCCATGTGAGAACTTTCTGGGACACAGTAATGCAAAGCATTGAGACGGTCAAAGGATCCTTTTACCCAGAATGCCTGGATGTTATGATCCTAGGTAGCCCATCAGAGGGAATATACCCCTTGTATCATAGGAGAGGCAGACTTATGTCATACATGCAGTTCCCGGTAAAACTAACTATATTATCACTCTGGGGTTCAGCCACAATTCAGACTCCAAAGATGTGTTTGGTAATACATTGGCTGCCTTTGAAGATTGCAAATGCAGAACATTTCTAAACTAGGAACCTGCCCACAACACTGAAATGGTCTTCATGAAACAATGGGGGTTCTACTTAGACTACTTTGGAAAGACTTTAAGGACTATCAGCGTCCTAGAAGACTGCGTGGGCCGTGTATGTTGAATGACACCAACCTAGACCATTACTATCACACTCCGCTCACCTTAACTGAGTCATGCAAGAACTGAATTTACACAATAGCGAAGGTGCCCAGAGGGCACTAACTGGAATAGATGCCTACCAGGACAATTACCTCAAGGAGAAAAGTGGACAAAGGGAGGTTGTGGCAGGCAGGGGAGGGGTAGGACACGTTGGGGTTGTCACTTGTAATTCTCCAGAGCCAGTCAAGCACCTTGGGACAGTCTTAAGGTGACAAATCTGCAAATGAATGAAAATGGATTTATAAAGCGCATGGCTGCCCGAGAGCGTCCCAGCGCTGTAGAAACAAGGATACTGAGGGGGGGGGGGGGGCAAAATTCAAGGGTCCCGGGGAAACAGAAAAGTTTTAAGGAGTTTACGGAACCTAGTGTAATTCGGTTCAGTGCGAATCCCAACAGGGAGGGTAGCCACTTTACAGAGAAGCGGCGTCCCCCTGCACGGGCCCTCTTGACTCTCTGGACGATAGCCAAGTTGCCATGATCAGAGCGCAGCGACCTGGAGGCTTTGTAGGAGCGGACAAGGTTCCCTAAAATAGGGGGTCTTTCCCCTGTAGGGACTTATGGGCAATACAGTAAGCAACCCCACAGCCGAATTTTGGACTCGTTGAAGAGTATTGATAGTACTTTCAGGTGCGGCCAAATATAAGGCATTACTATAATCCAGCCTTGATAGAATTAGGCCCTGGATAAGTAATTTTCTCGATTGCTCTGTTAGCAAAGGTAACATTTTGCGGGCAGAGCGAAGTAGCCCTATGCATATGCCCGCTGTTTTTTTGGCTTGGATCTTGAAGGACAGGTCCTGCTCAAACCAAAACCCCAGACTTTTTAGCTCCTTTTTAGGAGTAGGCGCGGTCCCCAGGGATGCAGGCCAGATGGAATTAGGTAATGATGTGATGTGGTGGCCTAGCAGCATGAGCTCTGTTTTGGTTCCGTTCAATTTGAGTCAGAACCTATTCATCCAAGAGTAGATTTCCGATAGGCATGAATGAAAATTTTCCACACAATGATTTTCTTGGGAAATCGAGACGACTAGTTGGGTGTCGTCAGCGTAGGTGACTACTTTGATCCCAAAGGGATTCACTACCTCCTCTAAAGGGGCCATATAAACATTAAATAAGGTAGGGCTCAGCGATGAGCCATGTGGAACCCCACACTGAAGAGGGGTCAGTATGGAGCGAGCCTCACCTTCCCAAACCTGAAAGGTTCGGTTCTCCAAAAAGGAAGTAAGCCATTGCAGCACAGTACCTGTTACTCCCAGAGTACTGAGACGGTGGATTAAGATCTTATGATCCATCGTATCAAAAGCTGCACTTAGATCCAGGAGGATCACAGCCGTTGATCCTCCTGAATCCAAGATGCACCTGGCCACGTCCGCCACTGCTAACAGGGCAGACTCTGTACCCTGACCAGGGCGGAAGCCCATTTGAGAGTTAAAGAGCAGCCTATTACTCTCCCAAAAAGAGGAAAGCTTCTGATTGGCTATTTTTTCAGCCAACTTGCTGATACCAGGTAGCAGCGAGATTGGCCGGTAGTTTGCCAACTCAGAAGGATCGAGCTCAGATTTTTTTAGGAGTGCTTTGACCGTGGCCTGCTTCCAGCTAGGGGGAACAATTCCCTGTGTAAAGGAGACATCGAGAAGACCAGTAATTAATGGGGCAATGGTGGTTATTACCTGTTTCAAAATATTCATGGGGGCAGGATCACTAGGGGAACCACTCTTCATAGATGACAGAACTTTTTGGCATTCGTCCTTAGTAATTGGAACAAATGCCTCTAGTCGGGGGCCAACGGTGTGGACATTCGATTGGACCAAGTCTGGAACTAAATCATTATGGTCTAAGGTTTTTAGTATAGTTTGAATTTTACTTTCAAAAAATGCTGCAAATTGATTGCATCGGTTTTCCGACTCCTCCTAAATTATGGGCAGATTTGGTGCTTTGAGGAGATCTTTCACAATTTTGTATGTCCCTCTAGATGAATTAGTAGCAGTTCTAATTCTCTCCTCAAAGTACGCGGCTTGTGCTAATTTCCAAGATGATTTGTAGGTCTTCATAGCTGTTCTGTATTCGGCTTTATTAAGGGAGGCCCAGTCTTTCCTCCAAGTGCGTTCTTTTTTGCAATTTTTCCATTTGTTTTAGTAGTTCTAGCGTATGCCAAGGTGTTTTGAAAACTCTGCTCTTCTTTTCCATTAATTTCTTAGGAAGAACAGCGTCCAGGGAGCTATTAAGCCAGTTTGAAAAAATGTTATCCGCCTCAACAGGGTCAGGATCGGAAGATGGAGCTGTCTGTTCTAATTTGCGTGTCCAGCTCTCCAAAGGGAGTTTGGGCCAGACCCACTCTACAATACGTGGAGCTGGAACCTGCGGGCATTTAGTACTAATTTGCCACTCGAACTGGACTACAAAGTGGTCAGACCAAGGTATCGGTAGGGGGGGACTTGTTTCCAAGTCTGTAGTGTTTGTAAATATGGGATCCAGCAGATGCCCTTTTGTATGAGTGGCATCTTTATTTTTTAGGTCTAGCCCCAAGGATTTTAATTCGGGCTTAAGATCAGTTGCACCTTTATAACATGGATCGTTAAAGTGCAAATTTAAATCCCCTAATAGAATACAATTAGGAGCGGCCGAGGCTAAAGCAATAGTAGCTTCCAGGAGGGATCCTGCAAATTGACCTGAGTTGCCCGGGGGTCGATATATCAAGAAGCCGGAAAGTGACTTATTTGGGGTAATTTGCAGGCTAAAATAAATATTCTCACAATCCCTGATACCACCCTCTGATATTCTACAGAGAAACTTGTCTCTATGTACTATGGCTAATCCACCACCAAATAGAGTATCCACCAGAAATAGTGATACTGAAGGTAGGTAACATGTTTCTCTGGCACCTTCAGTCACTGCGGACCCGCGGTCTCCAGCCAATGGAATGACTTCGTTCCATACTGTGTTATTCTGAAGGATCGTAGTGTACATGCTTTGTGTTTAACATCGATCTCTTCTGCATTCTGCTGTTGTATATAAAGATCTCAACTCATATTTGTCAAGAATCCAACCACCAATATTGTACCCTCTCTCATATCTTATCGGCAGGTGCCTCCTCTAACCTCTCCATCATTATCCACCGGAACCCAGTGTTTGCTACAGTCAACCAGTCTGTCCTTCTGCCTGTCTCGTACCACTTCAGTCAGCCGCAGGAACGGGTTGAAATCAGATGGTCTGTGTTGAGGAACAACCGCCATATCGTGACAACCAGGAATAGCAAGTGCTCCTGGGAGGGAGAGGCCAGAGAACCTGTGTGTGGTGGCCAGGTGGAAAGCAAGGCCCCTGAATACAGCCATCGGGTGGTGCTCTATGGTAACGCCTCCCTGCTGATCCAAGATGTAGGGCTGGAAGATGCCGGGAGTTATGTGGTATCAATACAGGACTCATATGTGTTGGACACAAAGGTGGTCAACGTCTCAGTGACACAAGGCACAGGTAGGATGACAAGAATTCATTCAAATATTCTGTTCTGCGTATCTCACTCTTTCTACTAAATGTAGTTGATTTTTGTTGCAACTGTTCCTCTCTGAAGGGTCTCCCCAAACTTTTTGCCTTCCTCCTCCCATTTTTCTGACTTCTTTTTGTTCCCCTTAGGACTCGGCACATTACCACTGCTGAGTAGTGCTAAAGTGCATGTGATTTATGCTTCTCCCCTAAACATGATGCATTGGTGTACATCCAATTGATATATTTAGTTTAGTCACTTGCAAAGTGGCATACCATATACCTAGAGCCTGTAACCTAAATACTACTAGTTTGCCCGCAGCACTGATTTTGCCACCCACACAAGAAGCCTTTCGAATCTGTCTCAGGCCTGCTATTGCAAGGCCTGTGTGTACAGTTTGCTGCCACCTCAACTTGGCATTTAAAACCACTTGACAAACCTTAAACTCCAATTCAATTACAAATAAGACAATCCTAAGGTAGCCGCTAGATAGCCTTAAGGGCAGGGTGCTCTTTAAATAAAAATCAGGACATGTACTTTTAAGTTTCACATTTCCTAGTAGTGACAAACATCCAAGTTAGTTTTTCACTACTGTGTTTCCTACTACACTCAGAGGCTAGAATTGGGAATTCCTTAATCCATATTTAAGCTGTAATTCCTGATTAGAAAGGAGTAGCTGCATCATGCTTCATATCTTTGAAATGGTCATGATAAATCCTCTTTACCGGTAAAGTTGGATTTGTTTAACAATACTATTTGAGAAATGGCACTTTTAGAAAGTAGGTAGTTTTCGTGGTATTACTGCTCTGTGTGCCTTGTAGCCTGTCTCCAGCACACGTCTGGGGTGGGTGACCGCTACACTTTGTACATTCTCTCTCGACAGCCACAAACATAGGAAGTGTGGCTGTGACAGATAACTCATCTGCATTTTGATAGAAGTTCCTGGGCAGAAAGAGAGAGGGGAGCTGACACATCTGAATATGCAGGTTCATGTTTCCTACACAATAGGCTAATTACCCCCTACTGATAGTCTGGAGCCAGGGCTGGGAAGAAACGGGGAGCTGTGCACTTCATGGGCCTGCTTTGAAGTCAACCCACATTCAAAGGAACAACTGGGTACAATTAATGGGCCTCTGACCCAACTAAGACGGTACACTCCTGGACCTGTGAAAAACTCCGCCAGGACTATAGACTGCAATACTACAAGGAATGCCATTCTGCTTGCCTGCTGCTCTGGAATAACAGATTTTCTGTGCTGTCCTGCTGCCCTGCTGCTTACTGATCTCTGCCCTGCTGAGGGCAAGGACAGGAACCATTTTACTTGAGTTGAACCTAGAGTTATTCCAAGGGCTTGCTAGCTTGCCCCCTGTTCTGAAGTCTCAGGGCCATCAAAGACTTCCTTCAGACCTGGAGCAGCACCTGACCATCTGTGAGTCCTGCCCTGATAAGTGGTGCTAATCTTGTCCCGGGCCCTTGAAAGGTGACTTCTGCTGTATCATCAAAATCGACGCAGCAACAACTTTGTGCGAATCGGACTGACGCATTGCCCATTGACTCCGACGCAGGAGCTGATCGTTGATACCACTCTGATGGAATGCATGCTCGATGATGATAGACACCGCAGCTCGATGACGATGCATCACCTTCATCGTAAAAGAGTTTGTTGTCGAAGTCCTTGACTACCCGCTCACCTCGGAAGAGATGCATTGAGGCTTAGGCGTCGACGCTTCTTCCATCCAAGGTACTTTTTTCAGTGCCACCTGCATGAGCATGAACCTTCCTTTTATTACACATAAGTCACACCTAGAGTAGGCTCTGGACAGCACATGGGCAGGGTGCAGTGTTTTTCAAAGGCAGGTCATGTACTTTTAAGTATAACAGGTCCTGGCAGTGAAACACTTTTAAATGTGTGTTTCGGTACACCAAGGTCTATCACTCCCATAGTATAACATTGGACCTGCCTTGTTACATTTCATGAAAATAGCTTTCAATTTAGAAAAGATAGGAAAACAAAATTTGGTGTCTCTGGGCGTGTTGAGTTGCCTCCAGTTTCTGAAGTCTCAGGGATATCAAAGACTTAACCAAGCATCTTGTACTAGCACCTGGACTCGGTTTGCTGTATGTCCTTCTCTGCCAAGTGGTGCTAATCCAGTCCTGGGGCCTTTAAGAGAAGCCAGTCCTGGGCCCTTGGAAGCGAGTATGTTTGCTGCAACCAAACAAGCCAATGTATTGACAACGTTGCACCGATCAGAGCTGCTGCATTTTCCTTCTACACCAACACATCACGGGTAGAGCCACGGGCACTGCATAAATGAATGTGCAACGCATCGTTGCCGCATTTCAACGCATCACCAAATTTGCCGATGCACCCCCTCCAATTCGCCATGTTCCGCACACATCGCCTACAGCCCAGCTGCGATGACGCATTGCCTCGATGCACACCGCTTCTTGATCTTTGACGCATCCCCAGTTCTTTGCAGCTCGGTACCGATGCATGGCCTACATATCCTTGATCGACAGCAACGCTTCTCCTCCTTTGCCCACGCATCGTCCTCAACATCAACGCAACAAAGGTACTTTGCAGTGGGATATGTGACTCCTGTATCCAGCCCGTGCTTCATCGTGGATGGACTGAACCTTTGGTTTTGCCTTGGTCAAGCACGACCGGATAACCCCGGTTGGTGCTAATTGCTTCTAAGCACTACAGAATTGTTTCTTTTCTTTTAATTCATATTGACTTGGAATCATTTGATTTTTATCAGTTTGGTCTAGTTTTACTCAGATATATATCGGCTATGTTTCTAAAATGGTGTGGAGTACTTTTTGTGGTGTTTTCCCTTTGTTATTCTGTGTGTGTGTGGGTGCGTGTGCGTGGGTGTGTGTGTGTGTGTGTGTATGTGTGTGAGTGTGTGTGTGTGCGTGTGTGCATAAATACTTTACACATTGCCTCTTCAGTTTAGCCTGACTACTCTGTGCCAAGCTATCAGAGGGTGAGATTAGTTAAGCTTTTAGTGTGTACTTCACTTACCCTGACTAGGATTGTTGTTCCTACTTAGACAGGGTGCATACCTCGGGCAACCAAAAACCTAGGGTCGCTTCTACAAGAAAATGCTGCCTTGGCACCGCAAGGCATTTAGCTGCACTGTGCTGCGTCATTTTTAAATCACAGGAATGCATTGTATTCACCACAATATGACGCATCCCTGTTTTTTTCCTGGTGCTGTTCAACAATTGGCTGCTAGGCTCCAGCACAGACACCCTTGCGTCACTTTGCAAGGGTGCCTGTGCTGCTGGAATGATTGTTTTTGCACAGGAATGTACACCTTCCTGCACAAAAACAATCACTATTGGCATTCCCCTCCGTCTATGTTTGATGAAGAATGCAGCACACATAGAAAGAGATCAAACACGAGGAGAAATAAAAGTATTTCTCCATATTGCCCCATTCCTACGCCTCCCCGGGGGAGGGGGAGGAATCTTTGGCATTCCCAGTTCTACAAAATGTTGTGAGTCTCTGAATGTGTCGAGTTCCATGGAGGTTGTGTGTTAACGTCCACAACAACACCCATTGAATGTACCTATCATGCAGAGTAATGCGTGAAAGGGGGCCATATTTACAAGGGCATGAAAGACACGCAGGGTGACTTTGCGTGGCCTTGTAAATATGGGAAGCCCATTGCGCCGCTGGTGTGTCGCAAAAAGTAACTCACCGGCACTGTTACCCGCAAGGGTCTTGTCCGCGCTATATAAAACCTTCAGAATAAGATAAATAAAATGTACCAAGGGCAGGCATTGAAGGAGAGGAAAAAGTGAAAGTTGGGAACTCGTAGAACTGGAAGTACCACTTGGACCGCGTGTTGAAGGTCAGCGGTCTAGAGTTTAATGCGAGGGAGTGTTACAAACAAGGGCCGGCATGGCCACGCAGCGGACAAACTCTGCGGGTGCACAGCTGGTGCACCAAAGGCAAGCCTGTCTGCACCCGACCAGGTCCAGAGGCCAGAACCCTTGCCAGTTTTGATATAGAAAATAGGGTAAGATTTACGTGTTCACGGGAAGCAGTGTTAGAGATGGGAATTATCTGTACTAATAACCAGACCTCCCGTTTTAAGGGCTCACCGGGCAGGACTGAAGGACAATTCTTCTGTGTAAAATGTAAATGGGTAGGCTGGCCAGATAAGGAACTTCCCACCCTAAATTCTCAACACCCTTCATTGACTCTGCTGACGGGCTACAAGATCCTAACAGGACACCATAGGTTGCATGGGAGGTGGCATCGCTATTATCTTTAAAGAGGCCTACACATGCTCTACGGAACATGACTCTCCGTCAGCTGACTGTGAGATAATGGCATTTCAGGTTTCCATCAAAGAGTAGAACTTATTTGGGGGAGCGGTTATTCATAGACCACCAGGCTACAATCCCCAATTTAGTGCCAATCTGCTTGCACTGCTTTGTCCACTCTGTCTAAACAGACACAAGGCTCTCTCTGTAGACAATCAGATAATGATGGCACATTCTTCAACTTAAACAAGGGGCCACCGGACTCACCCATGTCGCTGGACACACATTGGACCTTCTTTTCTCAAACATAGAATCCACAAAAATATTATGAATCGCTCATTTAACTCGGGCTGACCATTCCTTGGCCTCTTTGTCTATTAAATTTCCTGGAGGGATAAAAGTGCATCAAACTTATGAAAATCCTAAAAAGACCATGGAGCCTAATACATCTAGATTCATTAATAAACCATTTCCCACCACCTACATACACTCTGGAGATGGTATTAGCTAACCAGGTGGAAAAATGTAATGTATAATTTATTAATTATAGCTATTATGAATTTCCTGGATATTTGCGCCCCTTAGGAAACTAATATTCTAACCAGAGGATGGGCTTTACCAGAGCTGAGAATAATTAAGAGAAAGTGTAAATCCCTTGAGCACAAGTGGAGATGATCCAAAAACACAATGGACAGAAAAACATATAAGAATGAATTAAACAAATATCACATAGCAACTCAAACAAGTGAAGAGAAAGTACTTTGTGAAAAGAATTGAGGACAATAGCAGTTCATCCAAGGACCTCTTTAGAATAGTGAAAGCGCGTCTTATCCAACACGTCTCTCTCAATCTCCCCTTTTGTAGCTCATTCTAAAGAGCTCAGTAACTTCTTCAACAACAAAATAGCAAAATATATTCCACATTTAAAACCCAACCTGCAATAGACGAGATTCACTGGAAACAACTAGGGCCCCCATCCCGATGCCACTACTCATCTGGAAACATTTAACATGATCTCAGAAGAGCAGGCAGAGAGATTGATGAGATAGGTAAAATCTCAGTCACCCTTGACCTGTGCCCGCATTTGATCTATTCTTGGGTAGCTTCCATATTGAATCCTTACATTGAGGAAATATAAATTTTATGGTCAAGATGTGTTCCCTAGCGCGTACCCCACCGTCTCCATGTACGAGTTAAAGTGCATGTAACTTCCCTCCTGTACCAGCTATGAAGACGCAAATACATTTGCGTCCAACGTTAACATGTCCTCTTTCAGACCCACCATGAATGGGTTGAATGGTCCGTTCCTAAGTATGCTATGCCAACGTCTTTTTGTAGTGTACTTCTACGTTATTTCAGCTCTGGCTGAGTAGGCCCTGAATCTCTGCCACCGAGCCTCTTTTCTGGCTTCTGACTGCGAGGGCCTCTGCCCAGGCTGCCTCTGTACCCGTGAACTCTGACTTACTTTCAGCGCGGCCTCTCGCGCTCAGCTCGGCCTGCTGCCTGCCAAGATCGACTATAACCTTCGAGTTATCTGTTTCCCTCCCCGAAAATACATTCCTGCCTGCTAGTTCCAGTAAACATCCTTCCTCAGCTGCAGGGCCAAAGTGCCGACCTGTCTCTATGCAACTAATTCAAGTAAATTCATAGCCTCTGTTGCCATGCTCCCATGGAAGGCCCATGCCCCCACGCTTCTCATACAGACACTCAGGCGCTTATACACGCACTCACAGCAAGTATAGAATAGCTTCTGCCCTAGAGACCTTTCCGCCCAGATAGCTTAGTTCCTAAACATCAGATACCAGATATGATAGAAGCACAAGTTGATCTGACATGCCAGACTTCTGTCTCTTTCCGTCAGTGTAAATGTCAAGTCCCCTGCACCCTCCAGCTTCACGTCAATCACACGTCATGCAGCTGCACGCGCCTCCAAACTTCCGATTTCTGCTGACATTGCAACATTTCTGTTAAGTGCCACCCCTTTGTGACACCTATCAGTGACGTTTCTAGCACACACCTCTAGTTCACGCCTCTTGATTACGCACTTGTACCACGTGTATACTGTTATCTTGTCTTCTCTCAGCTGTTACGCCTTCTATACTGTTTCCAATGGTGTAAATTAAGTATATAAGCTATGTACTGTTAATAAAATGTAGCGCTCTATCCCTTCTGACACCCCTGTGGTGGTCAGAACATGATATCCTGGCCATGACCATTCCTTTTTAAGGAATAAAACCCCTAAGAACTCTAACACCACGGACTCTGTCTCCTTCTTCTGATTTTGAGTTATTATTGATTAAGTACTTACCTGCATAGAAATTAAGAGAGTAAATTAATTATTTACGTCATTTGGCGCCCGAACAGGGACCCCTCCCCCACCTCACGCGCCGGTTGGCGCATTGCAAGCTCTGTCCCCTGCCATCAGTTAGATGGACCATACGCGTACCGGCAGGATTTCCTGCATCTCCCTCTGACCCACGGAGGTGACGAAGACTGCGATCAGTGCCCAGACGAGGCGGTGAGGAGTGCGGAGGATCCCGACCAGAGCCCAGCCGAAAGAAACAAGGTCCGAGGTGTCAAGAGGCCCACCAGGTTTCCGAAGTTTTCCGAAGTTTTCCGAAGTTTTCCGAAGTTTCGAGTCGAGTCCAGTCGAGTTTTCCGAGGCCTTCTGTTTCCGTGCTTCCCGGTGAGTACCATTGCTGGGACGTATCTAGACGGGTTTGGGTACACAAGTCCGGTCTGCACTGTTTTTAGGCAGTGTATCTGTACTGTTTAGCAGTATATCTAGTATTCCGAATTTCTGAATTTCTGCACTGTTACACCAGTGTATCTGTACTGTTTTAGCAGTACATCCGGTATAGGGGGTAGTCATCTATGTCTCAAATGTCTTTTCATGTAATTAATGTCGTGGTATGAATGTGACTGTTTTTATGTGCATTATTGTGTTTTTGTGTATAACTAGTTATCTTCAGAATTAAGTATCAAGGATCGCGCATTTCAGTATCAAGTAGGCACAATGCCGTTCTTCAACAAGTTAAAGCAGATAGGAACTAGGAAAGGGATGTTAGAGGAAGAAATTCCTATCCCCCCTAGGGACACTCCAGGTAACTTTATGTATAACAAGCATGGCATAGATGCCATATTGTACCTAGAATTATGGACCGATTATACAAAGCACCTAGACGAAAGACACAGATGGCCAGTTAATGGAACATGGGATGCCGAATGCATCATAAAGGTAGAAGAGGCATTACGGAAAAAGAAAGCCAGACAATCTCAGAAAGACGCCATAGAATTTTGGCGTAAGGAATCACATAAACGTGCTGAAAGAGCACTCCGTAGAGAGGACAGACTTAAAGAATCAGAGAAAGCACAGGAAAACGAATTAGTTACCGAAGGAATCCGAGTAAAAGCAGAACAAATAGATCGCATCCGAAGTAGCCAAGTAAACGGCATGTATCTTATGGCCGAGGGTACACCTGACGCCATTTCAGAAATCCCGAAAAATCTGCCGCCACCACTGGTTCCAACCAAAGTAATGCATCAGACTACTAAAGATATATTCCTGAATTCCTATCTAGAAGATGTAGCTCCAGCTTACACCAATCTGCCGGTTCGTGCCCTGCCTACTGACAGGGACGGGGGTGGCACTCCGCCCCCAGGTCATGTTCCGCCGGTACCGCAACAAACCTCCCCTGTTCCGCCAGCTCCGCCGCTTCCTGCACTCAAAACAGACCTACCGAAACCACGTCTACCAGATCCTACTAAAAGACAAATTCAATTACAGACTCCACACAGGGAGGATGCCCAAGCTTCCGCGTCAGGAGGTGCGACCGCGGGTCCCCGGACCCCGCCCGTAACGCACAGGTTATCCCTAGGGGACTTGCGGAGTCCCACCGTGTACAAATCACCTCGTTTTGATGCACTCAAAGGACAACTTACAGTCTGCAGATATGATCCAGTACCCGGAAAAGAGGATAGAATGATGATGGCATCATTGCGGTTACGTGCCGCTACTGACTTCCTGTTAATGTTTTCCGGTATGAAAGAGCACCTAGACAGAATCTACCGGTTTATACAGACTGGAAAAGATCCCGAAAGCATTAAAGATGCCTTGGAGCATCAGAAAGTTGACACTCAAGCATATATATTACGTTTCTTTATAAACTGTCTAAAAAGAGAACGAGACAGGCCTGAGACAGATCGGGATGAAATAGAGGCACTCCACAAGTGGGGTCAAAATATATCGGAAGGTAAACATGATAGACAGAATTGCATAGCCAGTATGTACAAGAAAATAAGAAAAACAGTAATAGAGATACACGAAAAAGAGAAAGACAAAGCTTCCTCCGAGGAGGAAGGAGAATCTGAAGAACCAGAAAAAGCTGCAGGTACTATAGCATATGTGGGTAAGGGAAATTACCTTAGGAAGGGCATCCGTCCAGAAAGCAAGAGAGTTTTCTTCTCTGCTTTGACAAATCCGAATTCTGCTGAGCATCAGTTCCAGGAAACTGATAAAAGGCTTCGAGATCGAGTTGGGTACCATGTACTCAATTCTATGGATGAACAAGAACTAGCCCGATCAGCTGTATCATGGGCCGAAAATGCAGACATATATAATGATGACACGGTGGCGCAGACATTCCTGAACCTCTCCCCCGACGAACAGAAATTAGCAGGTGTATACATGATTCAGCACCTTCTCATAAAATACAGAAAACATTGTTCTGATCCCGGTCCCTTACACGAAACACTAGAAGCATTACTTATGGATAGATGGAGAGGCTTAAGCACCAAATTAATTCAAATAATTCTAGAACAACGACATAGATATGATACCTTTGTAAGCTCTGAATATGTTCCCGCCCCACCCCCAGAAAGGAAAATGTATCACATGCAACGCCTGAGTGGCGTTGAAAGTCAGAACCCCTTACGAGAAGTGCACCCTGTTATGGGTGAGGATAATGTCTTGAAACGCGTGTATGTACACACGCCTCTGACTAAATTAGAACTGTTAGAAATGAAGAAACTAGTACCGTGCCATGATAAAGACCCTGCAGGTTTTCATAGAGAGCTTAAAGACATGTTACTGATGGGGGATTACACATATGATGACATTATGAAAATGTTAAAAGTACTGTTGCCCACGGGTATCTTCGAGAAATTAAAGGAAAAGGAATGGGAGGTGGGGGACACAAAGATTGCATGGGCAGAAATAGAGGACGAAGAAAAGAAACGGATCCCGGGGTTAGGCCTTGGGGACAAAACTAAAGCATTACCAGGTTTGATAGTACAGGTTCTGCCCAGATTATTGACAACTAGAAAGGAAGATTGGGACGCCATCTCGTCCTGTAAACAGAAACATGATGAAGATACCAGTGACTTCTATTCAAGATTCGAGAAATGTTTCATTATTAATAGTGGCCTCAAGCCAAGTAGCGAATCGTATCCGCATCTTTTTGTATCAAAGTTAGTCGAGAATTCCCTACCGCTAGTTAAAAACCGTGTATACAAGGTCGAGAGTACATGGCAAGCAAACACGCCATCACAGATGTTACAAATGTTACAATACCATCAGAACAGAATTAGAGAAGAACAAGATCAGGAACAGAAACGTATGAAAGACACGAAGATGAAAATGTTAGTAGCACAGACGGTCCCAGCCGACAGTCACAGAAAGGGTACGACCCAGACAGGTCACACTGCAGCTCCCGTTAAAGGGACATGCAATTATTGCAAGCAGCCAGGTCATTACGTACATGAATGTCCGGTCCTGAAACATAACATAGCGACAGGTAAAACTAAAGAAAGACCGCATCCGCCTAGACAAGACCATAATCAGCATCAGTCTTCACAGAATACACAGAATACACAGCCTATGCATGCTTCTTCGACTCCAGCACAGACAGTAGCGATACCACAGCCACAGCCTATTGCCGCGTCTCAGCAAGTTTCACAACAGATGTACCAGTATGCCCAGTCCGCTTATCCCGAATATTCCCGATATACATGAAACAGCCTAGAGAGGGAAGGTGGCTTGCCTCTTATTGAAATTCCTGTAGATCAAGAAGGTCCTTATGTACACAGTCAAGTATTGGGAAAAGACAGAAAGTTTTTAATTGACACAGGGGCAAGTCGCACTACGATCAGCCATGATGAAGTCCCAGGGGCACCCCTCTCAGGCTCACAGAATGTTTCCCTTGGGTTTTCAGGCCAGCCTATTGTAAATGAGGTATCAGAACCAGTTCCCCTGGCTGTGGGTCCGTTATCACGTGTTACAGACTTGTTACTTACAAAATCATGTCCAGAAAATCTGTTAGGAATTAAAACATTGAAGGCTCTAGGAGCTATAATATGCTGTTCCCCGGAGGGAGTTAGACTCTTTCTACGGGATTTCAAGGGTCACTATGTTTTGCGAGAATTCGATGTCAGATTGAAAAATGTACCAGATTACTTGTGGGCAAAAGGCCCAACTGATGTAGGTTGCATGCATATCACACCATACCGTGTTACACTCAAGGCAGGTGTTGTATTACCTCGAATCAGACAATACAAGTTACCACCCGATGCTGTAGTGGCTTTACTGAAACTCATTGACGAGCTCATTGCCCAAGGAGTGGTCGTCGAGACCGACTCCAATATCTGTAATTCACCCATCATTCCGATTCTTAAACGTACTGATCCCAATGCACCGCCAGTATATCGGCTGGTGATTGATCTTCGAGAATTAAATAAATGTATTATTCCACAGTACCCTGTGGTCCCAGATATCTCATCCTTATTGACTGCCATTGATTCAGAAGCAACGTTCTTTACTGTAATTGACCTCAAGAACGCCTTCTTCAGCGTGCCTATTGATCCAGAGAGCCAATATCTCTTCGGATTCAGTTTAAATGGACGCAGCTTCAAATTTTCACGCGCACCTCAAGGATTCACAGAAAGCCCCAGCATCTATAGTCAAGCACTGAAAAGACAACTAGATTGTATTCAAATGCCAGTTAACACCGCTTTACTGCAATACGTCGATGATCTACTGATCACCGCACGAAGTGAGCCCGAATGTGAAAAAGCATCATTGACAGTTTTACATTTCCTGGCCGACAAGGGGCACAAGGTGTCCCCTTCGAAGCTACAATTCTGTGTTCAGCAAGTTGTGTACTTGGGTCACTTGCTGTCCAAAGTGGGGAGACAGCTCACTCCCGATCGCATTCAGCTAATTGTAAATATGCCGCAACCCCAGACACAAAAGGAAGTGCGGGCCTTCATAGGCCTCACCTCATACTGCAGACAATGGATTCCTCAATATGCATTTCTAGCTAAACCACTCATCCAGTTAACGACACAGGAGGCAGCAACTTCGACTGCCTTCCCTTGGACTCAGGAACACACACAAGCTTTTGAAGAATTAAAGAAAGCCTTATGCCAAGCACCAGTTTTAGCAACACCATGTTACAGCAAACCGTTTACACTTTTTGTTACAGAACGTGATGGTACAGCGTTGTCTGTCCTCACTCAAGATCAAGCAGGTTCACATAAGCCTTGCGCTTATTTCTCAAGTACATTGGATTCAGTAGCTCAGGCACTCCCTGCATGTTTGAAGTCAGTAGCAGCAACAGCGTTAGCAATCAGACAAAGTGATTCAATTGTTTTAGGTCATCAGTTAACAGTTCAAGTACCACACTCTGTAGAGGTTTTGTTAAACAGAACCCAGACTCAGCACTTAACTATAGCACGATTGACAGGTTATGAATTAACACTATTCCAGCCACACATAGAAATCAGACGCTGCAGTATCCTGAACCCCGCAACACTGTTACCTACAATTATGACAGATTCAGTTCCGCATGATTGTATAGAAATCATTAATGCAGTAACAAAGCCACGACGAGACTTAACAGATGTCCCACTGACAAATCCAGACCTGACACTTTATGTGGATGGTTCATGTATGAGAACAAGTACAGGAGAATTAGTGGCCGCGTATGCCGTGACCACTGAAACTGAAGTTAAAGAAACACATCGTATTGACACACTGTCTGCTCAAGCAGCAGAGCTCATTGCTCTGACCCGAGCTTGTATTCTAGCCAAGAACAGAAATGTTAACATATACACTGATTCCCGTTATGCATTCGGAGTTGTACACGACTTCGGAGTCCTCTGGCAAGAACGAGGTTTCCTGACCTCTCATGGGGCCAAGATTCAACACGGTCCCCTCATTCAAGCACTATTAGAAGCAATACATTTGCCCTCGGGCATATCAGTCATAAAGTGTAAAGCACATACTAAAGTTACAGATTCTGTTTCCCAGGGTAACGATCTGGCAGACCAGACAGCCAAACATACAACACTGACTCACACCCAGATTACTGATGTGACAAAGACAATAGTACCGACAAAATGTATGGCAGTTAGAGATCCCACCTTAGACGTAATCGATATCCAGACACACGCTACTCCAGATGAAATAAAGAAATGGATTGAACTAGGAGGGATCCAGACAGATCAAGGTTGGATGACGAAGGGAAAATCTACATGGTTTCTCCCTGACTCTATGGTTCAAGTCATGATTAATACAGCACATAGCCCGGCACATCTAGGAGAGAAAGCGATGTTAGACAGTTTACAAAATCTCTGGAGCAATAAAAACTTACGAGCAGCAGCAAAACAGAAAGTGCGTACTTGCATGATCTGTTGTCAGTTCAATCCAGGTAAAAGCGTCCCTGTAGAGCAAGGTGGATTTCATCCTCCCGATTACCCTTTTGAAGTCCTCCAGATGGATTATATCCAGATGAACAGTTGTCGAGGATTCAAGTATGTCCTTGTAATTGTTTGTGCTCTGTCCCGTTGGACCGAAGCATACCCAGTTCCAGACTACACTGCTCCGACCACTGCCAGACAGTTGGTTCGTGAATTCTTCCCCCGGTACGGTTTGCCCCGTGTCGTGTACTCAGATAATGGACAGCCATTCTCATCCGAGTTAATGAAGCAGGTTTCCCTTTTGTTAGGTTACCAGTGGAAATTCCATTGTGTCCGACATCCTGAAGCAGCAGGCCTTGTAGAAAGGCATAATCAGACACTAAAAATCCGCCTTGCCAAGATATGTCAGGAAAAAGGGGTCGACTGGATAGTCGCCCTGCCAGTGGTGCTATTCTACATGAGGATGGTCGCCCACTCAAGATCAGGGCTATCCCCGTACGAAGTGGTCTTTGGCAGACCACCGAATATGTGGGGGACGCCCATTCCGAAGAAAATCACTGATGTTGATTGTAATATGTTGACAGATTACCTTGCCTCCTTGATGTCTGCACTCCAATCATGTCGTTCACAGGTTGCCGCAGCCTTCCATGACAACACTGATGTAAAGCCGCACGAGGTCCGTCCTGGGGACCTGGTACTCGTCCGGAATTTCGACCGGAAAAATCCGCTGGAGCCCCGCTGGAAATCTCCAAAGACCGTCCTTCTCACCACGAGGACCGCCGTGAAGATAGAGGGGAGAAAGGGGTGGGTCCATACGAGTCATGTGAAGAAATTTTGTGGACTGAAACCTGATCGAGACTCGTCCACCCCACCAAAGACTGTGTTGAGGAAAAAGACTTTACAGTATCCGAACGAGAAAAAACTCCCCAAGAAAAATACCGTATGAAACTCCGATCTAGCAAGTCAGACAGTTTAATTGTTTAAGTCCTCCCCTAGGTGAATCGGTTAAATAGTTTCTGACATGTATCCCCTAGATCGAGATAGAGAGAGAGAGAGACAAGTCAAAAGAAATACATACTGCAAATCACTGCGTAGTCACTGTATAGTGACGTTGTTAATAATGTTTTTCCTAAGTGTTCTAATTATTATTGCCAGCATTCTGCTACCTATCTATTGGCCTATTTTCAGGCGTGAACAATCTGTTTACAATGTCTCTGCTGAACACACTTTTAGTGAATTACCTGTACACGAACTCTCTTACAGACTTGCGCTGCGCAACAATACATTCATTAGTATGTTACACCACTCCCATCAGACAAACAATGCTACAGATTGCTGGATATGTGGCCGACTCCCTCCCTACCAGAATTACAAGGGAGCTCTGCCCCTCTTTCCATATCCGTTCACTCACAATGGCTCCTGTGGGGCATGGTTTAAAATAATTAATTCCTTAGATCCTGATATTGCTGTTTTCGATGGAGGCTGGGTTTGGGGAAACCTGAACTTAGTCCTGCTCGACGTCTGTTACCCTGATAAGGAGGGACTCCCTACTCGAATAGGAACTGATCTAGAAAATGAAGTATATGGATTAGGTAACTACACAATTAGCCTTATGATCCTTACTGTTGAATCCGAAGCTACTCCAGTTCCGCCCCATATGCTAGTATTACCAGTCACTGGTGAATTATGTGTCCGTAAGAAAGGTTCAGTACACTTAGGTCATAGTAAATGCACTACTGTGGTCGAATTCAGTGACCATGGTAAATCGTCCTTTAAAGCTATCAATCATTCCTATTTTGTTTGTGGTCATACCGCATACATACGTTTGCCTCCAGATTGGGATGGTACCTGTTATATTGCATTCCTTCTGCCACCTGTTTTTCTAGCTCCCCCTGATTACCATAGAAATACGAATCTAGTAAAGAATAGACCCAGAAGAGATATTCCACTTGTCGACTACACAGAAACGGCATGGGAACAGTACACTGATTTCAATAAAGGATTCTTTTTCTTTCTAGGACCTGTCCAAAATAGTAAATTAATACGTAGATTAACTAGAACCCTTGAAGCTGTAGTACATGAAACTGCCTCCGCCTTAGGTAACTTAACAGAGGAGCAATCTGCTATGCGGGTTGTTGTCCTTCAAAATCGTCTTGTAATTGACGTCATCTTGGCAGATAGAGGTGGAGCCTGTAAGGTCATCGGGTCAAGTTGCTGTGTTTTCATTCCACAAAACGCACCATCTGTCTATCAAGCTATTACCCGTCTGCATAAAATTGCAAATCAGATACATCAGAATCCAGGCACCTGGACTTGGTCCGGTTGGTTCTGGACAACGTTAACTGCCTGGGGATGGAAGATCCTATCCTTCCTAGGTTTCGGCCTTGTCATAGTATTCAGCTGCTGCCTGTGCCTACAGTGTGGGCCGGCGATATGTGGACTGTGTGCCACATCATGCATTGAACATTCCAGTTTTCTCTCAAACCGTCAAAGAAAGAAAGATGAGCAAATGATGTTGCAAGAACAAACTGATCAATTTATGATGATTGATATATCATGAAGGGTCCGTAGGGAACAAGGAGGGAATGAGGAAATATACATTTTATGGTCAAGATGTGTTCCCTAGCGCGTACCCCACCGTCTCCATGTACGAGTTAAAGTGCATGTAACTTCCCTCCTGTACCAGCTATGAAGACGCAAATACATTTGCGTCCAACGTTAACATGTCCTCTTTCAGACCCACCATGAATGGGTTGAATGGTCCGTTCCTAAGTATGCTATGCCAACGTCTTTTTGTAGTGTACTTCTACGTTATTTCAGCTCTGGCTGAGTAGGCCCTGAATCTCTGCCACCGAGCCTCTTTTCTGGCTTCTGACTGCGAGGGCCTCTGCCCAGGCTGCCTCTGTACCCGTGAACTCTGACTTACTTTCAGCGCGGCCTCTCGCGCTCAGCTCGGCCTGCTGCCTGCCAAGATCGACTATAACCTTCGAGTTATCTGTTTCCCTCCCCGAAAATACATTCCTGCCTGCTAGTTCCAGTAAACATCCTTCCTCAGCTGCAGGGCCAAAGGGCCGACCTGTCTCTATGCAACTAATTCAAGTAAATTCATAGCCTCTGTTGCCATGCTCCCATGGAAGGCCCATGCCCCCACGCTTCTCATACAGACACTCAGGCGCTTATACACGCACTCACAGCAAGTATAGAATAGCTTCTGCCCTAGAGACCTTTCCGCCCAGATAGCTTAGTTCCTAAACATCAGATACCAGATATGATAGAAGCACAAGTTGATCTGACATGCCAGACTTCTGTCTCTTTCCGTCAGTGTAAATGTCAAGTCCCCTGCACCCTCCAGCTTCACGTCAATCACACGTCATGCAGCTGCACGCGCCTCCAAACTTCCGATTTCTGCTGACATTGCAACATTTCTGTTAAGTGCCACCCCTTTGTGACACCTATCAGTGACGTTTCTAGCACACACCTCTAGTTCACGCCTCTTGATTACGCACTTGTACCACGTGTATACTGTTATCTTATCTTCTCTCAGCTGTTACGCCTTCTATACTGTTTCCAATGGTGTAAATTAAGTATATAAGCTATGTACTGTTAATAAAATGTAGCGCTCTATCCCTTCTGACACCCCTGTGGTGGTCAGAACATGATATCCTGGCCATGACCATTCCTTTTTAAGGAATAAAACCCCTAAGAACTCTAACACCACGGACTCTGTCTCCTTCTTCTGATTTTGAGTTATTATTGATTAAGTACTTACCTGCATAGAAATTAAGAGAGTAAATTAATTATTTACGTCAACATGACTCAGGTATTTAATCACTCCTTATCTGAGGACTCTTGGAAACAAGCATTAGTCATCCCTTTGGCTAAAAAATCCGGGATTGATGTCTCCATTCTCTCTAATTATCTACCAATTTCTCAGCTTCCTTACATGTTAAAAATATTGGAGAAATTGGTCAATGAGCAGCTGACCTCCTACTTGGAGGAGAACGGGTATTGGATTCCTCTCAAACAGGTTTGAGATCTAAAAATCGTACAGCGGTCACCCTTCTCGCCACTAGATCCCGCAGCTTTTGATACGTTGTCTCATAGCTTCTTGTTCAAACAATTGTACAAAATCAGACTTTATTCTAAAACTCTACAGTGGTTCAGGTCTTTCCTAAAAAACAAAACACAACAGAACAGCCTGGCCCCTTTAAATCACGCACCCAGATTGCTAATTGTGGAGTCCCACAAGGCTCGTCATGGAGCCTGACATCTTTTCATGTCTATGTCCCCTCCCTTGCAAAGATTGTTAAAAGATGGGGTTTTGATATACCTGCTTGTATGCAGATGGTACACAGTTGGTGATATAAATAGGAGAAAGAGATAACAAAACCAGAGATAAACTGGTAAAAATCCTCCTAGAGACAGCAAATTGGATGACAGACTATTGCCTTTAATTGAATAGCGTCAAGTTGTGGATTTCACTCTTCGGTGGAGCAGATTTGATTTGGGGCTCCTCATGGTGGCCGACCGTACTGGGCTCTGCTCCCGAGACCAAGAAGTTTGCTAAAAATCGAGGAGCCCTGATAGACAGTGTTGATTCTCAGAGGTTAAATGCATAGAGAATCGTGATTTAATTAAAGACAAGGAGGCGAGCATTATGCATTACCTTTTATTCACCAACTTCTGAGCAGCACTTTAAAAGCTGCTAACGTCACTGAATGAAGTCATAAAACAATAGAACATTCAATCATAACATAACTCTTCAACATTGTATGCTCTTCTTCTTTGGTTCATCCTCTTTTTTCTTAAAATTTCCTTTTTCCAACTTTCCCCCACTCTTTCTACAACTCTTCTACTGAAAATCTAGACAAAAAAATAACCTTTTTACTTCAAATATACTGATCTGTAATTATACTTCCTTAAAAGTAAAACAACTACAAAATTCACGATCTTCATCTTTTTCTTTTTAGCTATAACTTAATTTTCCTCACCCACTAACGGTTAGGGAGGGAGGGATAATGCTAGCCTCCTCGGGCCGATTCACAGAACTAATCTGAGACAAAATCCTAAACTTACTACTTTTGGTATTCACAGAAGGCATTTAGTAGTAGTAAAGTTAGTATTTTGTTTTAAATTAGTTCTGTGTATCGGACCCCTTGTCTTTAATTAAATCACGATTCTCTATGTATTTAACCTCTGAGAATCGACATTGAATGACAAGACAGGAGGCTAGCTTTATGCATGTTTAAAGTCTTTAAGAACCTTCTCAGTCACATTTTCTATTGGTCTAAAATAAAAATCCCTAAATACCTTGTCATTAGACCAATCCACAGCCTTCTAAATTTCACTCAAGTTTCCTCCAGACACGTACACCTTTGAATCCATCGCTCCACGAATAGAATGCACTTTGAATCTTTGTATATTCACACCTGACTCATGCATTGCATCCTTAGACCATCTTGCAATTGTAGCTGAAGAAACCGCTTTATGTGGTTTTGCAAAAGAAATCAACAACTGATCTTCTCCTACACCTCTAAATTCACTCTGCACTCATATTCCAGTAAACATCTTTCCACACATAACTTAGGATCTTCATCAAATCTTGGATAAAATATCCTGTCAGTCATAGTCTTTTTTCTACTTTTAATTTAAAAAAAACACTCCCTCTTGATGAAACAATCTCCCTGAGAGATCTAAGGCTTTCACTTCTGAAACCCTTCTAAAAGAAATCATACATAGTAAAGTAGCTAACTTCCAACTTAAATGTTTCAGACTCAAAAACCTGTTACCTTGCCATCCTTCAAAAAGTTTCCAAATCAAGCATACATCCCATAAAAAAACTATACCTTGAACCTGGAGCTTTTTTCAAACAAATCCCCTTTCATAATTCTACAAACCAATTGGCCTTTCCCAACAGAAACTCCATCCACCAAACAATGATCAGCTGCTACAGCTGGCCTGTAACCGTTCACAGTTCTATAACTTAAACCTTTCCTGAAAAGATTTGCTAAAAATGCTATCATAACTTCATCTGCCTCCACAGGATCCAAACCCATTTCTATGCACCAGCATACCCGGTCCCTCACTTTCCATGCCCTGTATGCCTTTTCCTTGTTCCTGGTGCCCATGAATCATGTAACAACTCTGAAGCATCCTCTAATACTTCTGCGAATCTATCCGATATCCTGAAATGCTCCAAACTAGAAGGTTGAGCACACCTGACTCCACTAACGGATGTTCTCTTCCGTCTACATCCTTCAAAAGACCCTTCTCTGCCAAAATTAAAAAAGGATTTTCCACTGCCAATTCCATCACCAATGGATACCATGCTAGTGTTACCCAAAAAGGTGTTACCAAAATTAGACTGCAAGCCTGTCTTCTCACTTGTGCCAGGACTCTCAGAATCATTAAAAAAGGGGGAAACGCATAACTTTTCAAACCGTTCCAATATAGACTGAACGCGTCCACACAAATCGCTCTTGGATCTGGTCTCCAACTCACATAACTCTCCAACTGATTTGTTATCCTTGACGCAAATACATTTATCTCCAAAGGACCCAAAATCACCAGAATTTTCTTGAATAACAAAGGATTCAGTTTCCTGTCGCTGTAAGCCCTCAAAAAACGTGAATTCCAATCTGCTACCAAGTTCTCTATCCCTGATAGATACTGAGCAGTTATACATATTTTGTGTTCCATGCAAAACGTCCAAAAATCCTTTGTCAGATCTGCTAACTTCTCTGGCTTGCTTCCGCCTAACTTATCTCCGTCTGTCGCTGCTAAAATGTTGTCCATCTACATTCTACAATAATGGTGCAGGGTGTACAGGTCTAGTCACATTTCTTCCTCTAGGAGGGTGGAATCATACCTCCACCACCAGGACTGGTGGGGAGGGTTGATTCCAAGGTGTTTTACATCAAACACAACATGTTTCCTTGCAGCCATTCCAAAGTTAGCATTTACTGCGAGGTTATAATGCACTTAAGAGTATAGGGTCTGAATGCATCACAGAACAACCCCGGATAATAGATTCTGAAGGCTGCAGAGGGGCCCTGCTCATGCATGGGCACCCTCTCACACACAAAACCCAGCACCCTGACTTCAGGATTGATAAGGCCTGGGTCCAGATTTGGAGCCATGGTCTCTTTAACGCCAACTACTGCCTGTGAGCATCTTGCCTTCATGAGCCTACGCTCGTTTCTCTATAATGGTCCTTGTATCCCAAAAAATTTATAATCTGAAACATGTTCCATTGGCCACCACTCCGAACTTCTTGGATGTCTAATTAATGCTGGATTAAACAGTGTTTCCCAAAAGGTATCTTTCATTTCTTTTTTTATTGAGTATTAGAACTAGCATAACCTGAAAACTCATCTTGATCCTCATCATAATCAAGATATAAAACACACTCATCCAAGTTTCCATTCTCCATATCATTTGGCCATGTAGGTTGTCTACCTCTTTCATTCGCAGGGTCAACCTGCCTTTTATTTGTGCTGCTATGGACACCTCTCAAAACTACACCTTTCTTTTTACCACTTACTTTCTTAATCTCCTCACTTGAAATATCCTCAACAATGTTATTATATTTCTGTTTTGTAAAACATTTTCCACCTGGACCTCTGTTCTGCGTATCTTCTTCGTCTGAAAATGTCGTGAATTCTATCTCTTCTAAATTATCAATCTTCCTTTTCCCTTCCTTTACCAATCTTTCTACTGTCTCTGGTACCTGATTACCTATTTCTTTCTCTATGAACATCCTAATAATCTCTTCTTGTACATCCTTATCACTAACATTGGCTCCCTCACTCATTTTAATTTCTTCTTATTAATTAAGAGATCTCTCTAAATTCTCAAGTTTAATAAACCCTTTCTTTCTTTTCTTCCAATTTTTTTATATCATCTATTTCATATTTCAAAATGTTTCCCCTCCAATCTGATTTATTTATAAATATGTTACTCTCAAAATCGCACCTACAACTTGTAACACACATTTACAATGCAATGGTCTTGTCTTTGTTAAAGTTAGAGCTATTGGCATTGCTCATGCCATTATTTTTGTTTTTAAAACATTTAAATAAATGGGATTGTCATTTACAATGCCAATAGCTTAATCTCTCGCAAATGTGAGACCTATTGCATTTGCACCCACACACAGAGCCACACGCACCCACACACACACACAGAGCCACACACACACACAGAGTCACACACAGAGCCAAACACACACACAGAGCCACACACACACAGAGCCACACACACACAGAGCCACACACACACAGAGCCACACACACACACAGAGACACTTCCACACACACACACACACAGAGACACACTCACACAGAGCCACACACACACACACAGAGCCACACACACACACACATAGCCACACACACACACACACAGCCACACACACACACAGAGCCACACACACACACACAGAGCCACACACACACAGAGCCACACACACACACACAGAGCCACACATACACTTCTGGAGACTTGTGGCCACTATACTATACACAGATGACAAGTGTACACATCAAACGTGATGTTTAACAAAACTGCACTATGTAACTTTTATGCAGCCTGGGCTTAAAAGTCACCACATGCAAATAGTTTGTATGAATAAATGCAGGGCTGGTTAAAGGCATTACATGGCATGGGGACAACTGGCAACTACACATACTACTACATCAATTCCTACTTTGATTTGAAGGCCCGGACATCTGATCTGCACTCTAGAAACACTAACAATTAAAACAAAAGAGATCACACTCAATCAGTTTAAGAGCAGTGCTGCGAGTTGCACCACAACACAGAAACAATAAAACAGTAAATAATACCAAGGCTAATCCTGTGACCCCGTACAGATAGCCATTAGTGCTGTCGAAACGAAAGAAAGCACTCGTAGGTACACTCCATAAAGAGTACCAGAGGGTGCAACATAGAGAACTACGACTCTGAATTGAGGGTTGTCCCCTGGTCATGAGCTTCAGGGCGACATAATGAGCATCAGGGGGGGGGGGCAGCCTACATCCTTGACTAAAAAGCGATTAAATCAAACCAGATCTGAATCTGGGGCATGAATGTTTGCATTCCGTCTATCATCTGTTCTCTTTGTTTGTTTTTTACATCCTTGAATAGAGCCTGTACCCATATCTCAAATGTAATTAATGAATCATTTGCAGATGAACAGGCTATAAGTAAGTAGATGATAAGAAACCCTTTTATAAAGCACACCTGTTCCTCATTCAAAAATTCCCCTGGTCCCTATAGACCAATGAGCCTCACCCGTTCTTATTTTAAGCTTCCCCTGGTCTCACTATGGACCCCCTGGCCTCACCTAAGATGACATGTTCGGGGGAGATGGTCTTCTCAGATTTGTTGCATATATCGTTAGCTTCGCTGGAGATGAGGTGGATAAACTCGGTACAGCAGTTCACCACCAGCTCGCGGGCATTGTTGACTACGCGCATGTTACGCAGAGTCTCTTTAACCGTCTTGTTGATGGCGGCCCGGGGGATCGTCAGGGCATCATCATTTCCAGAGGAGGAGTTCAAGCCGGGGGAGGAAAGATAGGCAGCTTATCGGGGCTTGGGCGAGGGGTAGTAACAGCGGCCGCTGGGAGGTTCCCACGCCTGCTTTCTTCGGTTGTCAGCAGGAGGCGCTAGGGCCACAACTCCATTATCAGGCGGCGCCTCAGCAACACCCTAGCACAGATCCCTTTAATTCATTGACCCGGCGGCTACACGCGGGAGTGGGGCTGGGAGCTCCTATCCTTTTCGCCGGAAGTATTGTCCGAGAGCCGCGCAGCGCAGTTACCTTCCACTTCCGGTGTTCCATTCCACAAGCACTCTATCACTGTTACCATGGAGCCGAATGTAAAAGCCCAGCCCATTTATGATGTAGGAGTACGTTCCCTATCTCTCCCCCTGCCCATTTTTTGCCTGACGTTTTAATGGTCGCCACAGCTCATACGCATGCCCAGTGCAATTGTTGTGAGCTCGTCAAGTGACACAGTGAGCCTGTTAGATCTATGAGAATATCTCCGTCTGCTGGAGCCGTCTAGAGTACGTCAGGAAGTTGATGGGGTTCGGTGATCCAGTGATTGATCTGAATATATGTTAATACTCCCAATTAAGCAGCTAGCACATACATTTATTAAGCTTCTCCGTGGCTCCCTCGGCACCACGGGGCTCTCCCTCACAGCACGGGAGCCCCGGGTGCAAACGCCGCTCTACTTCTCGTTTCAGGAGCGCGGGGTGGGCTCCCGAGACCGAGCGCCCTTAAGATGGATGGTCACGTTTCTACACAGAAGCCAGCAGTTGCTGCACCGCCCTCTCCGCTCGCATGCCAGAAATGGATCTCCAAAATGCCCCGTCATTTTCGGAATGGGGGGCGTGTTTTTTTTTCTCTACTCTTCCCATTGGCTGGAATGTAAAATTCCAGCCAATGGGAAGAGGAGAGAAAGAACCTAAAAAAACACGCCCCTCAATCCGAAAAAGACGGGGCTCAAATGGACAGATGCCTCTCTTCTCCAATGGCTGGCCTCTGTTTAGGAAGCCAGCCAATGGAGAAGAGGGGCGGGTTCAAGCCCCCACTCTGGAAAACATAAAATCTCGCCAGCGAGACTGCGCAAGCGCAGCCTACGCAGGCCGAGACCTAAAAAACAGACTTCTGTTTGCCGATCGGATTCCCGTTACTTAGCAACCTTTACGTTGCTTCCTAACAGATGTCATGCTTCTCGAAAACAAGCTCGCTCTCCTTTGGAAATAGATGCGCTTGGACTAACGTAGTCCAAACGCATCCCAATTCCACTCAAAACAAGCCTCAATGCTCCAACTTAACGGATGAGTGCGAGATCTTGCCTACGCAGTCATTACTATGAGCGTATCTCGTGCAGACACACGCCATTCACCCTCAATTCAAACCAAACAGTAAGAATAAACTTTCCTAAATAAAAAACTCTACATTGAACTTTCATGCATAAAAAATGCTTATACCTGCTAAGAATACTTAAACTAAAACTCTTAATAAATAATATTTTTTTAATCTAAACACATTTAAACCTATAAAATTCATCCAAAAATTGGGGTGTTTAAACAATAAAGCTAAAACAAAAATCATCTACAACTTAGACTCTAAGACAAATTAATCTTAAAACCTGCTAATTAAACACATGTAATTTAAAAATCAATCCTCCACCATGAAATGAATGCTTATCTGCTCAGAAGCAGCAAACAAAAGAGGAAGAGCCTAAAATGTTGAAGAGTTAGGTTATGATTGAATGTTCTATTGTTTTATGACTTCATTCAGTGATGTTAGTAGCTGCTCAGAAGTTGGTGAATAAAAGGTAATGCATAAGGCTCGCCTCCTGTCTTGTCATTAAATTCGTTATCAATGCAAGAACATGTTAATGCCACTTGTTTTACATTTTTTGCCATTCTCAAACTTTTTTTGATAATACATTTTTATTGGGTTTTTCAGAACACAAGAAATTCATTGGCAGCAGGTCAAACACGATTGGAAGGTACATATTGCTAATCACAGTCAACAGGACATGGGTTACCCGGTCAAATCGGGCACTGCAGATTGAGAGTGCAATACAGGTAGACAAAATTAGACAGATCATCACAATGGCAACAAATTGAATCATTTACCCCACACTTTCCCAAATAACTCCGGACAGCCCCGGGCCTCGAAGAGAGACTCCTCCTGCAGCCCACACCAGTCCACTCCCCTCCTCCGCTTCTACACCGTCGGTGCCATAGCCTGAGACCAAAGCACCGCAATGTCCCTTTTTGCCACTGCCACGGCCGTCCCCAGGAAGCGCTTATCTGCCCTGGAACCATATAGGCCGTCGAACAACGCCAGGAGCATACGTCTTGGGTCGTGGGGAACCTCTCATCCCAGGGCCTGCGTAAGTTCACGTTCAACCCCCCTCCAGAAAGGTGCCAAAGCCCGGCATTGCCATACCATTTGGTAGAAGTCCGCTGGTGCGGTGTCGCAGCACGTGCAGGCTGGGGATGGTCTCATACGGGTCTGGAAAAGGCGTAGTGGAGTAAAGTAGGCTGCATGCAAATAATATAATTGTACCAGGCGTAACTTGGAGGGCATGGTCAGGGATTTGGGCGCTATAAGGGCGTCACGCCAATCCGCCTCTTCCAGGGGGTCCACCCATCCCTTCCATCGTGCTTTGAGCCGGTCTAGAGATGCGGGCCATTATTAACTAGTGACCGGTATATGCGGGACATTCTCAAACTTTTAAGGAGATTATTCAACTAGATACCAGTCAATTGGAGAAAAAACATAGTCTAAGGTCTCATAACCAGAAGACTGGACTATGGGAACTCAAAGTACATGGGCATGGCGGACTATTTGTGAGTGATACAAAATGCAGTGATACAAAATACAAGTGATAATACAAGTGATACAAAATGCAGCGGGCAAACAAATCTGTATTAAATACCGATACAGCTCTGGCTTGGATTGTTTGGGGACTTTGCATCGACTTCCCATGCGTCAAAGAGCAAAGTTTGAACCTATTTGCCGTGCACACAAGGCACTTTTTAATATGGGTACAAAAATCTTACAAGCTAGAGTAGAATTTTATACTCCGACACATGACCTGAGACCACGAAATCTTGCACTGGCTTAAACAAAATGAATAAAGAAAGTCAAATAAGGGGGTCGTTCATTCTTGTATCTGGCAGCTGATCAGTGGAATATTCTATCACTAGATTATTGTCTTACTGAAGACCATCTTGGGTTTTGGAAAAAATTAAAGATTTGGCTGTTTAGGCTTCGATTACATTTTCGCTGAGCTGATTAGTGTCACTGCATACCGATGGATCCCATCTCAGCACCATGATGTCCCTTGGGGATGATTGATGCGCTCTACAAAAACCATGAATAAATAAATAACACCAAACTCGACCATTACTATCACACACTCCTTGACTTAATCGAGTAGTACAAGATTTGAAGTTGCACAACCTAGAAGGCTCCCCGAAAGCATTAACTCTAATAAACACCTAACAGGACAATTACTTTAAGAAGTAAGTGGGCAAAGGGAGGTTGTGGCAGGCAGGGGCGGGATAGAGCAAGTTGGGGTTGTCAGTTGTAATTCCGCAGAGTCAGTCTAGCACCTTAGGACAGTCTTAAGTGGAGGAATCTGCAATTAGAGTATCCACCAGAAAGGGGGATACTGACAGTAGGTAACGTGTTTCTCCGGCACCTTCAATCACTGCGGACCCGCGGTCTCCAGCCAATGGAATGACTTTGTTCCGCACTGCGTTATTCTGAATGATTGCAGTGCACATGCTTTGTGGTTAACATCGATCTCTTCTGTATTCTGCTTTTGTATACAAAGATCTCAACTCATATTTATCAAGAATCCAACCACCAACATTGTACCCTCTCTCATATCTTATCTGTAGGTGCCTCCTCTAACCTCTCCATCATCGTCCACCAGAACACAGTGTTTGCCACAGTCAACCAGTCTGTCCTTCTGCCTGTCTCGTACCACTTCAGTCAGCCGCAGGAACGGGTTGAAATCAGATGGTCGGTGTTGAGGAACAATCACCATATTGTGACAACTAGGAATAGAAAGTGCTCCTGGGAGGGAGAGGCCAGAGAACCTGTGTGTGGTAGCCAGGTGGAAAGCAAGGAGCCTGAATACAGCCATCGGGTGGTGCTCTTTGGTAACGCCTCCTTGCTGATCCAAGATGTAGGGCTGGAAGATGCCGGGAACTATGTGGTATCAATACAGTCCTCATATGTGTTGTACACAAAGGTGATCAATGTCTCAGTGACACAAGGTACAGGTAGGATGACAAAAAATCATTCAAATATTCTCTGCTGCTCTGTGTATCTCACTCTTTCTACTAAAATGTAGTTGTTTCTTCTTAGAAACTGGCCCTCTCTGAAGGTTCACCCTAAAAATGTTGCCTTCCTCCTCCTATTTTTCTGACCTTTTTTGTTGCCCTTTGGACTTGGGGCACTTTACAACTGCTGACCAGTACTAAGTGCATTTGTTTCTCCCTAAAACATGGTAACATTGGCGAATACCGAATTTACATATTTGATATACTTGTAAGTCTTTTGTAAAGTGGTATACCATGTACCCAAGGGCCTGTAACCTAAATGTTACAAGTGGGTCTGCAGCACTGGTAATACCACCCACACAAGTAGCCATTCAAACCTGTCTCAGGCCTGCAACTGCAAGGCCCGTGTGTGCAGTTTACTGACACTTCAACTTGACATTTTAAACCACTTGCCAAGCATTAAATTCCCATTTTGTTACATATAAGCCACCGCAAACGTAGGCCCTAGTTAGTCCTGAGGGTAGTTTACTTTGTAAGTAAAAGGCAGGACATGCACTTTTAAGTTTCACGTGTCCTGGAAGGTACAAACACCCAAATCCATGTTTCACTACTGTGAGACCTACTCCTCTCATAGGATAGCATTGAGAATTCCTTAATACACATTTAACCTGTAATTCCTGGTTAGAAAGGAGTAACTGAATCATGTTTCATATATTTGTAATGGTAATGATAAATCCTCTTTATTGGTAAAGTTGGATTTAACATTACTATCTTAGAGATGCCACTATTAGAAAGTGGACATTGCTCTGCTCTTACTGCTCGGTGTGTCTTGCAGCCTTTCTCCAATACATGTCTGGGATAGATGACAGCTACACTTTGGGCATTCCCTCCCGGCAGCCACAAACAGAGGAAAGATGGGTGTGACAGGTGACTTATTTGCACTTATTGCATATCATTCTGATACCTGTTCCTGGGCAGGAAGAGAGGGGAAGATCTGACACTTACATCTGAATAGGAAATGTCATGTTTGCCACACAAGGGGCTGATTATCCCCTGGCTCCAGAGCTGAGAAGAAAGGGGTACCTGTGCTCTTAAACGGCCTGCTTTGAAGTCCCCCTCACTTCAAGGGCACAACTGGGTATAAGTACTGGGCCTCTGACCCAACCAAAAAGTACACTACTGTACTTGTGAAGAAATATGCCAGTAGTAAAGACTGTTGTGCTACAAGGATTGCCATTCTACTTGACTGGTGCTGCTCTGGAAAAACTGATTTTCTCCTTTGCTGTGCTGCCCTGCTGCCTGCTGATGTCTACCCTGCTAAGGAGAAGGGATGGTCCCATTTTACTGGAAACTAAAGTGATTCCAAGGGCTTGCTTGGGAAAGAGGTGTGGCACAGCGGCCAGGGCGCCTGACTCCGGAACACTGGAGCTCACAGTTCAATTCCTGCCAGCAGGTTAGCCCAGCACCATGTGACTCTGAGCAATAGCTTGCTTAATCTTCCTGACGGCCCTCAGCGCCTAATTGTTCACGCTTTACAAATGTTGGATTTCATTTCATTTGCTTGCATGCCCTCTGTTCTGCAGTCTCAGGGCTTTCAAAGATTTCCTTCAACCCTGTAGCAGCACCTGGACTCTGCCATCTGTGAGCCCTGCCAAGTGATGCTAATCCAGTCCTGTTCCCTTGAAAGTTGACTTGTGCTATATAAATCTTCAAAATTGACGCAATGACGACTTTGAGCTGTTCGGAACTGACGCATTGCTCTTCGATGCTTATGCATTAGCTGATCGATGACATTGCCTTAATGAACTGCACGGCTCAATGATGACACAGCCCCTGCATCATAACTGGGTTCTTCGATGTAGCCTTAGCTCCCTGCATGGATCAGAATCACTGCTATCAGTTTTCAGCTCCGACGCTATCCAACATTACTCTCCTTTTGAGAAACTGGTATGGGCATATGACAGCTCTCGGGGCCCTATATCCAGCTCAATACACATGCTCCAACATTCCACCTCTCCTCACACCCACCAATATACCTGCACTCCACCAACCAGGTGGACATTTCACCCAAACGGTGTGAGACATTATGGTGGGACATACCCAAAAATATTGTAGGATATCTCTTAGGGAAACAGCGCACACACTTATATTTCAATGTTATTATACACTGACCCACCTCTCCACCATGTACTCCAACATCTCCCTCCTTTGCGGGAGATGCAAGCTGACAGCTGGAGATTTTTGCCATATATTGTGGTCGTGCAGCCTTATCACTACTTACCCGGAAGTCCTGGGCCACATCAAAGCCACTGTGGAGTATCCGCTCCCTATCTCTGACCTCACGGTTGTTCTTGGCATCCGACCTTCGTACTTAGAGGTGATGACCCATGCTGAATGGAAACCTATTGGCTGCAAGCTCCTAGAGGCATGGCAACTTGAACATTGGCATGGAAAAAGACAGGCCCCCGCTAGGGCTGAATGGTTTACTCACCTGTGGCATGTAATGGCGATGGAGCACCTCCTGTTGCCCTATGGATGATCTCCTACTATGTTACTTGGCCACTATTTTTGTATAATCCTGACTGGCTCTAAATGGGGCGCTTGGCCCATTCACCATGTATTTTGAGACCCTGGCGCTCTTTCTTCCAATGCTTTGAAATTTTCACTGAAGAGGTTTTGATATAAAAATATTATGTGTATTATTTATAGAAAAATAATGTGCAATGTTGGTTAAGATGATGCTATAGGTTTTTAGGAGTTCTGTAGGGCAGACTTTTTATTATAATATGCTTTTGGATATTATTTATAAGTAATCTATTCCTTTGTTGTTTATGAAAAGTTTGACTTCAAATTGCACCATTTAATATTTGTTTTTGGTTTGTGGTAAGCTTGAGTGCAATTAGGGATACAGATTTCTCCATTCATAGTTGTCAGTCATGTTGCTCTTTTTGTAATGCTCCTTTACATTTATAGAGTGTAAGTTGGGCCCTGCCTAGTGTGGATTGGAAGGCATTGTGCCGTCCTTCCACTACTTTGATTTGTTGTCTTCCTGTGCCAGGGTGCTGTCATAGATTTTCCACCATGGTATTTGTAATTTGGGTTGGGGTCTGTGTCCGGAGCGATGCCGTCTGCCAACCACAGTATCTTCGAAATAATCCATTAGGGGGCTTAGTTTGTCTTGTGTTTTATTCGTAAATTGAAGTGGTTGGCTACCTCTGTGACAGGGACATAGGCTGGTGCTGTCATTTGCTTCTATTTCAAAGGCAAACTGCACTTAGTGCAAATTGTTGGAAATTTTTCCATATGCTTTGGTTGAAGTGGTAGTAACAGACTTGTATGGCCGTGGGGGTAAAGTTTTAAAATGGTCCGAATCATGGCTTGTTTAAAGTCCATCCCCCTCGAACACAGAAAGACCGTCACTCATGCCCTGGTCACCAGCAGACTCGACTACGGCAACGCACTCTACGTCGGGATAAACAAAAGCCTCACCCGCAAGCTACAGAACATCCAGAACACCACCACAAGACTGGTTCTCAACCTGCTAAGACACTGCCACATCTCCCAGCACCTGCGCACACTCCACTGGCTCCCCATCGAAGCTAGAGTCACCTTCAAGATGCTCACCCACGCTCAGAAGACCCTCCACGACACCAGACCAGCATACCTGAACAGCCGACTCGAATTCCACGCACCCCAAAGAAAACTGCGATCTGCCCAGCTGTCCTGCGCCGTTTCCCCTGCACCAGAAAGACCAGATCGGGATGCCGCTCCTTCTCCTTCATCGTGGCCAGAGCCTGGAACGCCCTTCCACTCCACCTCAGACAGACAACATCGCTCCCCATCTCCGCAAACAACTCAAAATCTGGCTCGTCCACAGAACCCCTCGTTGATGGACTGGAACCGGCACCCCCCACCCCACTCAAGTGCCTCGAGACCCTTATGGGTGAGTAGTCGTGCTCAACAAACGCCTGATTGATTGATTGATTCTATGATAACATTTTGTGGGAAGTAGTCATCTGGTTTTTTTCACAACAAACTTTATTGAATTTTCTTGCCACAGCCGGCCCCAGGGGCCACATGTTAAGACCAGTCCATATGCAGACTTCACCATGGCCTTTTGTCTGAGATTTAAAACATAAAACAATACAATATACTATAAACCTGTCTATGGATCCACCCTATTCCCGGCAGTCCCATCCGCACCCAATTTTAAACGTATACATCATGTCGTGTAGCCTGACCATATGGTCTTATTTCAGCATCTTTTGAGCTGGAAATTGCCGGCTGAAGCTCCAGTTTCAAACGCTTGTAATCCACCCACCGCTGCCAGATTGAGGAGTATTTCTGGGGGCATCCCCAGGCGTGAAATACTGGTATTTGGAGAGCCTTGCAAAAACCCAACCCCTTCATCCAAACTCCCAATAAGGACAAATTATCCGCTATCCACAATCAGGCTATATCATGTTTGGCGAGCGTAAGTTCTAAAAATAATAAATGCCATTTGTATTAATGCTCCTTATTTCGACCGTATTGTGTAGCAGGGTCAACCTAGGTGAATTGGGGAGCTCCCACCCTGGTTCACAGCCAAGCATGGGCCCAACACCGTCCAAAACCTATCCAGGGGGGGGAAGGACTGAACAGTGTGTAGGAATGTACCCTCTGTGTTACTGCAGCGAAGACTTGGAGGGGAAGCTACCAAGCACGCTTTCCAGAGCTTATATCGGGTAAAATAGGCCATATGTAGGTACTTGAATTGTATCAAGCGCAAGCGCGATGAGACAGCCGTCCCTCTTGTGGATTCCAAGGCCTCAGTCCAATCGTCATTGTCCAGGGGAGCCTCCATTTGCTTGCCAGGCCGTCCTAAGAGCCTCTATAGTGGTAGCACTGTTGGTTATGATGGATTGATATATCTTTGAAATGTTGTGATCCCCTAAGTCATCCATCAAGAGTTTGCCTTCCAATGGGAAGGAGGAAATTCCTTCTCCTACTTCACAGCCAAGGCTTGGAACGACCTCCCCCTCCACCTCCACCTCCGGCAAGTCCCCACACTGGTCCAGTTCAGGAAGGACCTCAGGGCCTGGCCCTTCCGACGACCCCAGCACTCAACGGAGCTACCCCCCCCCCCCCCAGCTCCCTGAGACCCTTGCGGGTGAGAAGCTGAGCTTTAACAACCCCTCACTGATTGATTGATTGAACGGGTTGAACTTGGGGAGGGCCTCGAGGTTGGTAATGTATGGCATGATGGTGCACCTAAACTGGAGGTATTTGCACATTTCACTTCTGGGCATTGAGCGTTCAGATTGAAGTTCCTGGAAGGATTTAATAGTGTGGCCATTCATGACATCTCCTTAGGATGATATAGCAATCTGGTTCCACCGACGGGAACCTTGGGGTTCTGCCAACCGAGGGAGAAGCCTATTGCGCCCCAGGGGGGTCTCTCGTTTAAGGTAGCCCATTCTGCATAGAGATTGGTGCCACGTTAAGATCACCATCCTCATAGCCGGAGGCAGAGCCTGAACATCTGACCTACCATATAGGTTCGTGTATATGGTGGGGCCCCCGGGAGCCAGCGCTCGACCGCATATGCTGGGTTGTCCCTGTGTCCATACCACCAATCATTAACACCTTAGCTGCTTCGCAAATATCCCTCCCCAGTGCTGCGCTGTCCATTGGAACTAGTGCTGAATGGACGTCCAATGGTCGTGCGCAGCACTGGGGAGGTAGCGCTCGTGACGACCGTTGGCCGTCAGCAGCGCTTAAGAGGTTAAGCACCAACAGATGTGCAGCCGTGTGATAGGATTGGACATCAGCTGCTACGATGGCCCCGCAAAATTGAAAGCAAGTACATAGCGCCACTCTTGATGCCCACCGGAACCGGCCCAGCATTGCATTCATCTGTCTGAACCATGATAAGGGGACAGGGTATCGGTGAGTTTGTAATTGGTATAATAGCGAGGACGAGACACCATCTTAAAGAGGGAGAGTGGCAGCCCCTCCCAAGATTTAATTTCGGCCTTTATCCTGTTTGCCTTGGAGCCCAGGCCTTGTTCCCAAGAGACGATCCGGTTATCCAACAAGAAGACTCGCAGGCACTGCATGCCTGTGGTGGGTAGTTGTCTGTTTTATGTTTAATGTGGTTTTAGAGCTCAAAGTAAGTGATGCTTTGTTTATTTTGTAGTAGGGCCTATATAAAAGGGAATTTGGTGTTTTGATACTCTCCCTGTATGGTGTATATCTGAGGTAATGGTTTGGGATACATTTTGACGGTCCCATCTATAATCCAGGTTTGAAAGTGACTTAGAATTAGTAAATTATTTGCTGTGGAGAATATTAGGAATCCTTTATCGTGGTTTAGGTTTTCACGTCAAAGGAAAGGTTCCTCATTATGTGTCATTGTTAAAAGTTCCGGTATTACTATATCATGGTGTCTTCTAGGGACAGGAAGAGTACCGCCTGTACCTTTTTAGTTTGTGCAATCCAACGTTTTAGGTGGGTACAGGTGGTAGTTGCCTTGTGATGTGCTTGGGGACTTTAGGCAGTATATGTTTTAGGATTTAGGTTGTGGGATCCTGGGAGCTCTTGCTTGCCTCTCTTATATCCTTCAATCCCCTCTTATGTCTGCTGCTGTCACAATTTTGGGAGTGGTTGTGTTCTCTTAAATGAATCACAGCATTACCTTTTGTGTGGTTCTCCCACAGCATGCATTGGAATAATATATCGTACGTTTCCAATTCACATTTTCTGTCGTTGCACTTTTTTTGGCTGTAGGTGTAGCCCATGTGACTGCTTTCCTTTCTGACACGGTCCATATTTAGCTCACTCTGTCATTGTATTTGAAAGTAGTGTGATAATATTAATAAATGCAATGTTTTAAAGTTTATAATTTTGTTATTTACATAAAAAATGATGGGATCAATATTTATTATTTAACCAGGAAAGGTACCATAAATTAGTCCTGTTAAAAAAAGGAGAACAAGGTTGAAGGCTAGACTGAAAAGAGATAAGGAAGATTCTTTATGGATCAAACTACGGGAACCCTCTCATAAGGGTCAAGCCAGGACATTCTGGTCATTAATTAGCGAAGGTTGCGGTTCTAGATCCAGACCCACGCCAATTTCTATTGATGAGCAGATCTGGGTGCAATATATTAAGCATTTGCATAGCAGTAATGGCTTGCAAAGGGATAATGATTCTCTTTATGAGGACAATCTTCCCTATGATCCCCCGTCCGAAAAGGACATCGAATTAGCTATCGAGGGCATGCGCTCTTCTGGCGCGATGGGCCAGGATGAGGTCCCTATTTCTGTTCTAAAACATCAGAGCGAATTATGGAGTAAAATCCTTTACCCAGTGTTTAAATTTTGTTTTATTAGTGGAACCGTTCCTCCATCTTGGAAAGGGAGCATACTAGTCCCTCTTTTTAAAAAAGGGGCTAGAGACCTACCTCAAAACTACCACCAAATCGCTCTATTAAATGCTATTGGCAAGGTCTTTGCAAAATGTCTTCTTAATTTAATTAACGATTGGGTGTCTAAGGCCGAAATTCTACCCTATGAACAAACCGGTTTTAGGCAAAGGCACGGTACCCTAGATAATCTGACTGCACTCCAGGTTATAACGGAGAAATATGTCAAGGTTCATGGAGGGCGAGTTTATGGCGCCTTTATCGATTTCTCTACAGCTTTCGACAAAGTGGATAGA
This sequence comes from Lissotriton vulgaris, assembly GCF_964263255.1. NCBI lineage: Eukaryota > Metazoa > Chordata > Amphibia > Caudata > Salamandridae > Lissotriton > Lissotriton vulgaris. The sequence goes on along the minus strand of NW_028255505.1, from coordinate 20,458 downwards.
ACATTGCTGTGGGGAAAGTTATTCGATTTAGGGATGCCATCCACTCTTATCAGATTAGTCTGTGCCTTGCATTCAGATACCTGGTGCAGAGTGTTGTTGGGTGGGCAAAGAGGACTGTCTAGAATTATCTCCACAGCTAATGGGTTAAAGCAGGGTTGCCTATTGGCTCCTTTGCTGTTTTCCCTATATATAGCCGATCTACCCCAGGTTCTTTCTGCAAGTACAGGTATTGTTCCGACCTTGGGGGGCTCCCCAATCGTATGTCTTATGTATGCTGATGACATTTTGATTCTTGACCTAACGCCTCAAGGGTCGAATAATCGCCTGCATGCTTTGTACAATAATGCAGGAAAGCATCATCTGCTGATAAATATTGCAAAAAGTAAAGTGATGTGTTTGACGGGTAGGAAGAATTCTAAATATGCGAACTTTCATTGGACCGTGGGGGGCCAAAAGGTGGAAGTAGTGCAATCTTATACTTTTCTTGGCAAAATTGTTACGAGCAACTTAAGTGAAAAAGCACACATAGCTAATAACACCCGGAAAGCTATTGTCCAGGGAAAGAGTTTGGTTTCACTATATAAGGCCACAGGCAGAAGACATTTCTCGATACTGCTGGAGGTATATCGAGCAAAAATTCCTGCCTCTTTACTTTACGGAATGGAGTTAATCGATATGAAAAGCTGGAGTTTCTTGAACTCCTCTGAAGGTAAAATCCTACGTAGCCTTTTATCTGTCAACACAGCTAGTTCAACAGCTGCTCTTAGATAGGAATTTGGATTACGTAGTAGCTGGGTTCAAGGTCTAGCGGGGAGTGTGCGCTGGGTCTTTAGCCTGGCAAAGGGTGAGTCTGGCACATTAAGACATCTTATAAAAACTGGGAAATTTTAATGATTACTCTTTAATTCTAAAACATGTTAGATGTGCTGTGAGCCAATTACAACTAGATGAAGCTGTTTTGTTTTGTTTATCTGCATATCAGCTGAAAACCCTCCTGAAGTCCGCATCTTGGGAATTAGGGTTTAGAATGGATAGAGAGACTCGTATTCTAAAAAAAGGCACCACTCCAGTTATTGATTCCTGTCTGGTGAGGAATGCGCAACCCTATGTTTTTTGGAACATTCCTCATGGAGTCAGACGTCTATTGTTTTTACTAAGGCAGGACTTACTTCCTTTGAAATCTCTCTTATCCAGATGGTATGGTTCATCAGCCTTATGTGATCTCTGCAATATGAAAAATCAGGACTTGCTCCATGTCATCTTTGTTTGCCCAGCTCTAATGTCGCACAGGCGAAAGTGGCTAAGACCCATCTGTCTCCAATTGAATATTCTGTCTGCTACTGCTTTTATTGCGGCTATGAACAACCCCCCTAATGAAATGTTCTGTTTTAAATTGTATAACTTTTTAAACTGTCTGACATAATATCGACAGACAGAATATCGAAATACAAAAATATCGGCACAAAAATATCGACATAAAAAATATCGGAGTCATATCTTCATATCTTCATAAAGGTAAGTACAAAAATATCGGAAAATATCGAAAAAATAATATCATAGTACAAAAATATCGAAATTAAAAATATCGTTTTTTTAAATGTATTAATAATAATGTAAAAATAATTTTAAAATACATATAATTTTACAAATATTAAATAAAAGTATTAAAACCAAATTAAAACTAATACATATACATTTAAAATAAATAAAACACTTATTAATTTAATGTAATTTTCTTTTTTTTAATTTCATTTAATAGATTTAAAGTAATTGTTTTTATTTTTACCCTGTACGCCTGTACCCCAAAAACCCCAGACTTTCCTTTAAGAGTCTGCATAGTTAGAGAACCCATCAGAGTTTCTTCGTTTTGCAGGTTTGTCATTTATGAAGTATTTAGTTGATAAAATGAGTGTGCCTTTTATATTGTTGATTTAGTTGTTTTTCTGTATTTATTGGTTTGTGGCTGTTGATAGTTTGATTTTATTGGTTAATTTAGTTTTTGTTATAATTTTTGTCCTTTAATGGTAAAGGCTAATTTAGGTTTAATTTAATGTTTGATATATAATTTGATAGTTTGAAATAACATTTTATTTAAATATATATTTTCCTAATACTTAGATTGTTGTTCCAAAGTTTGTAGGAAATGGAAATCTTTTTGGGGTTATTTTGTTATGAATTTAGTTATATATTTTATTCTAGTGAATTATAAATATTTTGGTGAAGTAACATTTATTTTTTAATCAAATATGTATTTTTGACATATATGTGTTTTTTCAAAGGTGAGAAAAAATTTCTTTCTTATGTTTGTGTTTTCAACATCAGTAAAACTCAATATTTGTGGTTTTATTAGGGAAGGTTAGGAAAGTGATATTTATTTTCCAATATTTTTGTGGTTCGATATTGTATACATCAAAATTATGTCAGTGATCCCCATGATGACTACAATTGAAGAAGACTCTTGAAGTTATTACTGGATAACCTGATTAATATTATGAGTGTGTCTCTCTGAGTTCCTGAATAATATTAAGAGCGCGTCTCTTTGAATTCTTGAGGATTATTAAAAGAGCACTTCTTTGAGTTCATGAGTATTATTAAGAGCACATCTCTTTGAGTTCCTGAGTAATAATAAGAGCGTTTTTTTGGAGTTCCTGATTATTAAGATCGCTTCGCTTTGAATTCCTGAGTAATATTAAGAGTGTGTCTCTTTGAGTTTATGAGTAATATTTAGGGTGTGTCTCTTTGAGTTCATGAGTATTATTAGGAGCGCGTCTCTTTGAGTTCCTCAGTAATATTAAGAGCGGATCTCTTTGAGTTCCTGAGGATTCCAGGGATGTGCCCTTAGCGTTGTGTTAGCGTTTGGCCCCAGCGGTCACCGGATGTGAGGCGGGGCCGCATTGCACCGGGGTTGACGCTCTAGCCTTTTGCTCGCCCGCCCTTATTAATTTGGAGCTGGGAGGTGAGCGCAGCTGTTTGTGAGTATCGGACCCACGAGTGCATGATCCTGCCTTTTGTCCTCTTGTAACTGCGCTCATCGCGCTGATTCAGCTTTTAAAAACATAGCCTTGCCGCTTTTATTAACTTGCTCAGTTTAACTTTTTAAAATTATAGCGCTGACTTTGTGGGAGTATTGACGCTACTTACAGGGTTAGGATTGCAGGGATGTGCCCTTAGCGTTGTGTTAGCGTTCGGCCCCAGCGGTCACCGGATGTGAGGCGGGGCCGCATTGCACCGGGGTTGACGCTCTAGCCTTTTGCTCGCCCGCCCTTATTAATTTCGAGCTGGGAGGCGAGCGCAGCTGTTTGTGAGTATCGGACCCACGAGTGCATGATCCTGCCTTTTGTCCTCTTGTAACTGCGCTCATCGCGCTGATTCAGCTTTTAAAAACATAGCCTTGCCGCTTTTATTAACTTGATCAGTTTAACTTTTTAAAATTATAGCGCTGACTTTGTGGGAGTATTGACGCTACTTACAGGGTTAGGATTGCAGGGATGTGCCCTTAGCGTTGTGTTAGCGTTCGGCCCCAGCGGTCACCGGATGTGAGGCGGGGCCGCACTGCACCGGGGTTGACGCTCTAGCCTTTTGCTCGCCCGCCCTTATTAATTTGGAGCTGGGAGGCGAGCGCAGCTGTTTGTGAGTATCAGACCCACGAGTGCATGATCCTGCCTTTTGTCCTCTTGTAACTGCGCTCATCGCGCTGATTCAGCTTTTAAAAACATAGCCTTGCCGCTTTTATTAACTTGCTCAGTTTAACTTTTTTAAATTATAGCGCTGACTTTGTGGGAGTATTGACGCTACTTACAGGGTTAGGATTGCAGGGATGTGCCCTTAGCGTTGTGTTAGCGTTCGGCCCCAGCGGTCACCGGATGTGAGGCGGGGCCGCATTGCACCGGGGTTGACGCTCTAGCCTTTTGCTCGCCCGCCCTTATTAAACGCCGTAATTCGTCGTGCGCGCAGCGGACGCGCGCAGCGGGCGCGCCGTCTGCGCGCCGAAGGAGCGCCAAAGGAGGGCCCGTCTGTGCCCGTCCGAGCTCTGGCCGGGCACAGGGCCACGACTCCTGGCCGTTTTTCTGCCACTTCGGTCTCCTCTGCAGCACTTCGGTATACTTCGGCTGACCTTAGGGCCCTAAAGGTCCCCTCTTGTGAGGCGGCGCATTCCTGGGCGGTCACTGACAGTCGGTTCCGATCATGCCCCTCCTGTAATTATCTACTCAATAGTCCTACTTCTCCGCCTACCCAACCTGGTAACGATATTAAGAATATTCAGGCGGGCTTGATAAATGCCAGATCCCTGGTGTGCCACACGGCTGAGGTCTTTGACCTATTAGCCGATAATAACTTTGATCTACTCTTTGTCACTGAGACCTGGATGACTGACTCCTGTTCTCCGGTAGTTGAGTTAGCTATCCCTCGTGGCTTCAGAATCTGTAGAGTAGATCGTGGTGCAGATGTGGGAAGAGGGGGTGGGGTTGCCGTGATCTATCGGGAGCACTGGACCCTCACCTGCGAACACCTGGATAAAATCAAAGAGGCAGAACTTCTCCATTTTTGTTTGGAGCTCAGTCCGCGTTTCACCTTAGGCGGCACGCTTGTGTACCGTCCGCCAGGCTATGTCGGAAACTTTATTGGATCTCTAGAGGAGGTCATCGTGCCAAGAGCTTTACGATTTCCCCGTTTTCTATTGCTGGGCGATTTTAACATTCATGTGGATTCTGAGAATTCTACTGAAGCTACCCGTCTCAGTGAGACTTTTAGCATGGCTCACCTTTCTCAATGGGTTGATGCCCCCACTCATGTGGGAGGTCATGTTCTTGACTTAATATGTTCTAATTTTGACATTAGCTTGTCCCCCCCGATGCCTATGTCGTGGTCCGACCACTACTTGATTAAGTTTGCTTGGCAGATAAATGAGGATTCGAGGAGAATTCCCTCTCTGGTACATCGCCCACGGATTAACTTGATGTCCCTATCTGAGTCCCTTACCGACACCCGTCCGACTCCAAAGATGGAGCTGGAAGCGACGGTTGACGCATTTAATTCTTGGATAGCGAACGGTGTCGCTACCTCCACCAATGCAGGGGGTGTTCGTCGGATGAGATCGAGACCCTCTCAACCATGGTTCACGCATGCTTTACGTGAACAGAAGCTGGTTTGCAAGAAACTAGAGCGCGCCTGGAGACACGCTTATCTACCAGCCGAAAAGAAATCCCTACGTGCAGCCCAAAAGGATTATTACGCTGCGATTAAGGTAGCTAAAAGCAGCTACTATTCGGACAGAATCGAGAAGGCGGAAAACAACAGTAAAGAGATCTTCTCAATCGTCCAAAATTTTCTATCTCCATGTGCTGCCCAACCCCGGCTCCCTTCTTCCGCTCAATGGTGTGAAGAACTGTCTTGTTATTTCACGGATAAGATTACAAAAATTCAATTGGACTTAGAAGTGGCTCAAAAGTCCTTTACGACCCCTCCTGCCCTTTTAGTATCGGATAGACAATGCCCAAAGGATCAGTTTGTTGCCTTCCTCCCGGCCTCGGAATCGGATATACGGCAAATCATGGCAGCGTTAAAGTCCGGATCTCCCGCAGACCCCTGCCCAGCCAGGGTCTTGGGAGGGATAGTGGATACTATTAGTCAAGAGGTGACACATATTATTAACCTCTCCCTTTCCAAGGCCTCGATTCCGAGAAGTTGGAAGGAGGCAAAGCTGCTCCCTTTGTTAAAAAAGACCGGTCTAGACCCAGCAATGCCATCGAGCTATCGGCCCATATCACTGTTGCCAGCTCTGGCGAAGGTGTGCGAGAAGGTGGCTTTCAAACAGTTGGATGGCTTCATTGAGTCCTCCCACGCACTACATCCTGCCCAGTCAGGGTTCAGAGCGGCCTATAGTACCGAGACAGCATTAGTTGAGGTCTCGGAGGCAGTTCGAGAGTGCTTGGACGGGGGTGGCAGAGCGGTCCTGATTTTATTGGACCTCTCTGCCGCCTTCGATACGGTGCCTCATGCCTTACTTATCGCTAGACTGCAAGCCGTTGGCATCTCAGGGCTGGCCCTTGACTGGCTGTCATCGTTTTTGAGCGATAGAACTCAGCAGGTCTGGATGCCCCCTTACTCTTCGGCCCCGAAGAAACTGTCAACTGGAGTCCCGCAGGGTTCTACGTTAAGCCCTTTATTGTTTAACGTTTATATGACCCCTCTACTATATCTGGCGGAACAGCTGGGAGCCAAGATAACAGCTTACGCTGACGACACACAGCTGTTATTTACCTGGCCTAAGGGTGTGTCTGACCCATCAGCAGTCCAACATTGTTTGTCGGAAGTATTCAGGTGGCTTGCACAAGTTCAACTTAAGTGCAACGAAGACAAGTCCGAGATTTTATTCTTCGGCTCTTTTCCTGACAACTTCAAGGATCAGATTTGGCCCCCGGACCTGCCCTGTCCCAGTGCGACGGGAGGCCCAGCTAAGAACTTGGGGGTCTGGTTCGGTCAGGATCTGAAGTTTGCGGATCACATAAAAAAACTGACCGGTACCTGCTTTGGCACCCTGCGAGCCTTGAGGAAATTTTTCCCTCTTTTGCCCAGGGTAGCCAAGGAGTCTGTTCTTCGAGCCCTGATTTTATCTCGGCTCGATTACGCTAATGCCTTATTCTGTGGCCTACCCGCGTATATGGTTCACCGGTTACAGGTGATTCAAAACGCTGCAGTACGCTTGCTCTTCTCCCTCCCCAGGAGGTCGAGTGTGCGGAGTCACCTACGAAGTTTGCACTGGCTACCTGTACCGCATCGAATCTTGTTTAAAATTCTTGTGTTGGCATTTAGAGCAGTCCATGGTCAGGGACCGTCGTACTTGCAGAAACGGTTTTCATTTTATACTCCTAACCGTGCCCTTCGATCGGCCAATCAATGCCTACTGGCCACTCCCAAATTCAAACACGCTCGTTTGGGAGGCCAATCTATCTCAGTTAAGGCAGCTTCTGCTTGGAATGCTCTCCCCCTGTTCCTTAGAGCTGCGCCGACCATCACTGTTTTTAAGAAGGAACTCAAGACCCATCTGTTCAATGCCCCCCTCTAACAGCTTGTTCAGGCCCTGATACAGCACTCTTGTTGTCCAATCACTCACGGCGCCAGGATACCCCGTGGTAATAGAGCGCGCTATAAAAAGTTTTAATAATAATAATAATAATAATAATAATAATAATAACAGTGTGTCTCTTTGAGTTCCTGAGTAATATTAAGAACGCATCTCTTTGAGTACCTGAGCAATACTAAGAGTGCGTCTCTTTGAGTTCCTAAGATTAAAAGCACGTCTCTTTGAGTTCCTGAGTATTATTAAGAGCGCATCTGGAGTTCCTGAGTAATACTAAGAGCACCTCCCTTTGAGTTCCTAAGTCATATTAAGAGCGCGTCTCTTTGAGTTCCTAAGTAATATTAAGCGCATCTCTTTTATTTCCTGAGTAATATTAAGAGCACATCTCTTTGAGTTCCTGAGTAATAATAAGAGCGTTTTTTGGAGTTCCTGAGTATTATTAAGATCGCTTCTCTTTGAATTCCTGAGTAATATTAAGAGTGTGTCTCTTTGAGTTTATGAGTAATATTAAGAGTGTGTCTCTTTGAGTTCATGAGTATTATTAGGAGCGCGTCTCTTTGAGTTCCTAAGTAATATTAAGAGCGGATCTCTTTGAGTTCCTGAGTAATAATAAGAGCGCGTCTCTTTGAGTTCCTAAGTAATATTAAGTGCATCTCTTTGATTTCCTGAGTAATATTAAGAGCGCGTCTCTCTGAAATCCTGAGTAATATTAAGAGCACGTCTCTTTGAGTTCCTCAGTAATATTAAGAGTGCCTCTCTTTGAGTTCCTGAGTAATATTAAGAGTGTGTCTCTTTGAGTTCCTGAGTAATATTAAGAGTGTGTCTCTCTGAGTTCCTGAGTAATATTAAGAGTGCGTCTGTTTGAGTTCCTGAGTAATATTAAGAGTGTGTCTCTTTGAGTTCCTGAGTAATATTAAGAGTGCGTCTCTTTGAGTTCCTGAGTAATATTAAGAGTGCGTCTCTTTGAGTTCCTGAGTAATATTAAGAGTGCGTCTCTTTGAGTTCCTGAGTAATATTAAGAGTGTGTCTCTCTGAGTTCCTGAGTAATATTAAGAGTGCGTCTCTTTGATTCCTCAGTAATATTAAGAGTGCGTCTCTTTGAGTTCCTAAGTAATATTAAGCCCATCTCTTTGTATTCCTGATTAATATTATGAGTGTGTCTGTCTGAGTTCCTGAATAATATTAAGAGCGCGTCTCTTTGAATTCCTGAGTATTATTAAAAGAGCACTTCTTTGAGTTCATGAGTATTATCAAGAGCATATCTCTTTGAGTTCCTGAGTAATAATAAGAGCGTTTTTTTGGAGTTCCTGAGTATTATTAAGATCGCTTCTCTTTGAATTCCTGAGTAATATTAAGAGTGTGTCTCTTTGAGTTTATGAGTAATAAGAGTGTGTCTCTTTGAGTTCATGAGTATTATTAGGAGCGCATCTCTTTGAGTTCCTAAGTAATATTAAGAGCGGATCTCTTTGAGTTCCTGAGTAATATTAAGAGTGTGTCTCTTTGAGTTCCTGAGTAATATTAAGAACGCATCTCTTTGAGTACCTGAGCAATATAAAGAGTGTGTCTCTTTGAGTTCCTAATATTAAAAGCACGTCTCTTTGAGTTCCTGAGTATTATTAAGAGCGCATCTCTTTGAGTTCCTGAGTAATACTAAGAGTGCGTCTCTTTGAGTTCCTAAGTAATATTAAGAGCGCGTCTCTTTGAGTTCCTAAGTAATATTAAGTGCATCTCTTTGATTTCCAGAGTAATATTAAGAGCGCGTCTCTTTGAGTTCCTAAGTAATATTAAGTGCATCTCTTTGATTTCCTGAGTAATATTAAGATCGCTTCTCTTTGAATTCCTGAGTAATATTAAGAGTGTGTCTCTTTGAGTTTATGAGTAATATTAAGAGTTTGTCTCTTTGAGTTCATGAGTATTATTAGGAGCGCATCTCTTTGAGTTCCTAAGTAATATTAAGAGCGGATCTCTTTGAGTTCCTGAGTAATATTAAGAGTGTGTCTCTTTGAGTTCCTGAGTAATATTGAGAACGCATCTCTTTGAGTACCTGAGCAATACTAAGAGTGTGTCTCTTTGAGTTCCTAATATTAAAAGCACGTCTCTTTGAGTTCCTGAGTATTATTAAGAGCGCATCTCTTTGAGTTCCTGAGTAATATTAAGAGCGCGTCTCTCTGAGTTCCTGAGTAATATTAAGAGTGTGTCTCTTTGAATTTCTGAGTAATATCAAGAGTGTGTCTCTCTGAAATCCTGAGTAATATTAAGAGCTTGTCTCTCTGAGTTCCTGAGTAATATTAAGAGTGCGTCTCTTTGAGTTCCTGAGTAATATTAAGAGTGTTTCTCTCTGAGTTCCTGAGTAATATTAAGAGTGCGTCTCTTTGAGTTCCTGAGTAATATTAGAAGCGCATCTCTTTGAGTTCCTGAGTAATATTAAGAGCGCATCTCTCTGAGTTCCTGAGTAATATTAAGAGTGCGTCTCTTTGAGTTCCTGAGTAATATTAAGAGTGTGTCTCTTTGAGTTCCTAAGTAATATTAAGAGTGTGTCTCTCTGAGTTCCTGAGTAATATTAAGAGTGCGTCTCTTTGAGTTCCTGAGTAATATTAAGAGTGTGTCTCTTTGAGTTCCTAAGTAATATTAAGAGTGTGTCTCTCTGAGTTCCTGAGTAATATTAAGAGTGTGTCTCTCTGAGTTCCTGAGTAATATTAAGAGTGCGTCTCTTTGAGTTCCTGTGTAATATTAAGAGTGTGTCTCTTTGAGTTCCTGAGTAATATTAAAAGTTTTTCTCTCTGAGTTCCTGAGTAATATTAAGAGTGCGTCTCTTTGAGTTCCTGAGTAATATTAAGAGTGTCTCTTTGAGTTCCTGAGTAATATTAAGAGTGTTTCTCTCTGAGTTCCTGAGTAATATTAAGAGTGAGTCTCTTTGAGTTCCTGAGTAATATTAAGAGTGCGTCTCTCTGAGTTCCTGAGTACTATTAAGAGTGCGTCTCTCTGAGTTCCTGAGTAATATTAAGAGTGCATCTCTCTGAGTTCCTGAGTAATATTAAGAGCGTGTCTCTGAGTTCTTGAGTAATATTAAGAGCACATCTCTCTGAGTTCCTGAGTAATATTAAGAGTGCGTCTCTCTGAGTTCCTGAGTAATATTAAGAGTGCGTCTCTCTGAGTTCCTGAGTAATATTAAGAGCACATCTCTCTGAGTTCCTGAGTAATATTAAGAGCGCGTCTCTCTGAGTTCCTGAGTAATATTAAGAGCGCGTCTCTCTGAGTTCCTGAGTAATATTAAGAGTGCGTCTCTCTGAGTTCCTCAGTAATATTAAGAGCACATCTCTCTGAGTTCCTGAGTAATATTAAGAGGCGTCTCTCTGAGTTCCTGAGTAATATTAAGAGCGCGTCTCTTTAAGTTCCTGAGTAATATTAAGAGTGCGTCTCTCTGAGTTCCTGAGTATTATTAAGAGCGCATCTCTTTGAGTTCCTGAGTAATATTAAGAGTGCGTCTCTCTGAGTTCCTGAGTATTATTAAGAGCGCATCTCTTTGAGTTCATGAGTAATATTAAGAGCGCATCTCTTTGAGTTCCTGAGTAATATTAAGAGTGCGTCTCTCTGAGTTCCTGAGTAATATTAAGAGCACATCTCTCTGAGTTCCTGAGTAATATTAAGAGGCGTCTCTCTGAGTTTCTGAGTAATATTAAGAGCGCGTCTCTTTGAGTTCCTGAGTAATATTAAGAGTGCGTCTCTCTGAGTTCCTGAGTAATATTAAGAGCGTGTCTCTTTGAGTTCCTGAGTAATATTAAGAGTGCGTCTCTCTGAGTTTCTGAGTAATATTATGAGTGTGTCTCTTTGAGTTCCTGAGTATTATTAAGAGGCGTCTCTTTGAGTTCCTGAGTATTATTAAGAGGCGTCTCTTTGAGTTCTAATTAATATTAAGAGCACGTCTCTTTGAGTTCCTGAGTAATATTAAGAGTGCGTCTCTCTGAGTTCCTGAGTAATATTAAGAGCGCGTCTCTTTGAGTTCCTGAGTAATATTAAGAGTGCGTCTCTCTGAGTTTCTGAGTAATATTATGAGTGTGTCTCTTTGAGTTCCTGAGTATTATTAAGAGGCGTCTCTTTGAGTTCCTGAGTAATACTAAGAGCACCTCTCTTTGAGTTCCTAAGTAATATTAAGAGCGCGTCTCTTTGAGTTCCTAAGTAATATTAAGTGCATCTCTTTGATTTCCTGAGTAATATTAAGAGCGCGTCTCTCTGAGTTCCTGAGTAATATTAAGAGTGTGTCTCTTTGAATTTCTGAGTAATATCAAGAGTGTGTCTCTTTGAAATCCTGAGTAATATTAAGAGCTTGTCTCTCTGAGTTCCTGAGTAATATTAAGAGTCCGTCTCTTTGAGTTCCTGAGTAATATTAAGAGTGTTTCTCTCTGAGTTCCTGAGTAATATTAAGAGTGCGTCTCTTTGAGTTCCTGAGTAATATTAAGAGCGCATCTCTTTGAGTTCCTGAGTAATATTAAGAGCGCATCTCTCTGAGTTCCTGAGTAATATTAAGAGCGCGTCTCTCTGAAATCCTGAGTAATATTAAGAGTGCGTCTCTTTGAGTTCCTGAGTAATATTAAGAGTGTGTCTCTTTGAGTTCCTAAGTAATATTAAGAGTGTGTCTCTCTGAGTTCCTGAGTAATATTAAGAGTGCGTCTCTTTGAGTTCCTGAGTAATATTAAGAGTGTGTCTCTTTGAGTTCCTAAGTAATATTAAGAGTGTGTCTCTCTGAGTTCCTGAGTAATATTAAGAGTGTGTCTCTCTGAGTTCCTGAGTAATATTAAGAGTGCATCTCTTTGAGTTCCTGAGTAATATTAAGAGTGTGTCTCTTTGAGTTCCTGAGTAATATTAAAAGTGTTTCTCTCTGAGTTCCTGAGTAATATTAAGAGTGCGTCTCTTTGAGTTCCTGAGTAATATTAGGAGTGTGTCTCTTTGAGTTCCTGAGTAATATTAAGAGTGTTTCTCTCTGAGTTCCTGAGTAATGTTAAGAGTGCGTCTCTTTGAGTTCCTGAGTAATATTAAGAGTGTGTCTCTCTGAGTTCCTGAGTAATATTAAGAGTGCGTCTCTCTGAGTTCCTGAGTAATATTAAGAGTGCGTCTCTCTGAGTTCCTGAGTAATATTAAGAGCGTGTCTCTGAGTTCTTGAGTAATATTAAGAGCACATCTCTCTGAGTTCTTGAGTAATATTAAGAGTGCGTCTCTCTGAGTTCCTGAGTAATATTAAGAGTGCGTCTCTCTGAGTTCCTGAGTAATATTAAGAGCACATCTCTCTGAGTTCCTGAGTAATATTAAGAGTGCGTCTCTCTGAGTTCCTGAGTAATATTAAGAGTGCGTCTCTCTGAGTTCCTGAGTAATATTAAGAGCGTGTCTCTGAGTTCTTGAGTAATATTAAGAGCACATCTCTCTGAGTTCTTGAGTAATATTAAGAGTGCGTCTCTCTGAGTTCCTGAGTAATATTAAGAGTGCGTCTCTCTGAGTTCCTGAGTATTATTAAGAGCGCATCTCTTTGAGTTCCTGAGTAATATTAAGAGTGCGTCTCTCTGAGTTCCTGAGTAATATTAAGAGCACATCTCTCTGAGTTCCTGAGTAATATTAAGAGTGCGTCTCTCTGAGTTCCTGAGTAATATTAAGAGTGCGTCTCTCTGAGTTCCTGAGTAATATTAAGAGCGTGTCTCTGAGTTCTTGAGTAATATTAAGAGCACATCTCTTTGAGTTCCTGAGTAATATTAAGAGTGTGTCTCTCTGAGTTCCTGAGTAATATTAAGAGTGCGTCTCTCTGAGTTCCTGAGTATTATTAAGAGCGCATCTCTTTGAGTTCCTGAGTAATATTAAGAGTGCGTCTCTCTGAGTTCCTGAGTATTATTAAGAGCGCATCTCTTTGAGTTCCTGAATAATATTAAGAGCGCATCTCTTTGAGTTCCTGAGTAATATTAAGAGTGCGTCTCTCTGAGTTCCTGAGTAATATTAAGAGCACATCTCTCTGAGTTCCTGAGTAATATTAAGAGGCGTCTCTCTAAGTTCCTGAGTAATATTAAGAGCGCGTCTCTTTGAGTTCCTGAGTAATATTAAGAGTGCGTCTCTCTGAGTTCCTGAGTAATATTAAGAGCGCGTCTCTTTGAGTTCCTGAGTAATATTAAGAGTGCGTCTCTCTGAGTTTCTGAGTAATATTATGAGTGTGTCTCTTTGAGTTCCTGAGTATTATTAAGAGGCGTCTCTTTGAGTTCCTGAGTATTATTAAGAGGCGTCTCTTTGAGTTCCTGAGTAATATTAAGAGTGCGTCTCTTTGAGTTCCTGAGTATTATTAAGAGGCGTCTCTTTGAGTTCCTGAGTATTATTAAGAGGCGTCTCGTTGTGCTATAAAGGTCTTTGGCCCTTCCTTACATTTCACCCTATTTTCTTCAGGTGTATACGTTTTGTTCACAAGTGCATATATATACCAAGGAGCTGAAGGAGACTCGTGATGTGAAGTTACCATCACTGCGGGCGCGACTGTGTCCTGAACAGAAACAATTTACGCATTGTCTCACTGTTCTCCTGAATTTTGTCATGTAGAGCTCGAGGAAGGTTCTCCAAAATGGGGCCCATATTTAAGGATGAAATGTTACCTAAGTTACATTTAGCAACACAAAGAGAGAAGGTAGATTTGGGATCACCATTGTCATAACTGAACAAGAATAAAAGTGCCTCGTGATCTCATCAGACTACTGGTAGGGTGTTCAATTCTTATATAAAATCTTCCCATGCCGGGTCCTCCTGTTCGGAGCGTGATTCTCAGAAATGGATAGGAGGCCGCCTAGAAGAGCCTAGCTCTCCATGGGAATGCAGACACTGTCACTGCGCAGAAGGGTCCGTGTTCATGCCGCTGAGTGGATGTGGAAGCATTTTAGCAAAAGGCCCTGGATATAAACCCTTAAGGTCAGTCTTGCTCATGTCTTCCATTGGGATCATGAACTGTTTTTGACGGTATAGTCAGCGGGAAGATCTACGGGAAAAGTCTCAATGTGAAACCTGAAGTCTTCCTCAGTGGTATGTTCTAAATCTATCGGTAAGTCTCAGCAGCGTTTTCCAGGATTATCTTGAAAAGTTTCCAAGAAGACATTTGTGATACCAGGGCGAGGTTCTTTCTCCATGAACGTTAGATGCCGGTGCTCTCAAGAATTCCGACCCGCACTCGATATGAGGCATTCAAAGGTATAGATTGACGGAGTGCTTTATCCATCTCTTTCTTCATCTTCTTCCCACATGGGGGTATATTTACAAGCCCCTATCGCTAGCACATCTCCACTACTCTTTGTAACGTTGTGGTGGCGATGGGGGCTTCGCCTTATTTACAAGGCAGCGTTAAGCCACTTAACGTGGCTTAACGTCACCTTGTACATAAGGCCCCCTCGCACGCTGTACTTAGTTTGAAAGGGGATGGAAATGGGTGTTGCAGTGAGTGTTCCACCGCAACACCCATTGATTTTGACACTGCCCCTATTTACAAGGGTGCTACGCAAACAAGTGATGGACGGAATGAAGAATAACTGATACAGTCACCCCCAGTTGAGAGATCTGGGTTAAATCCATCGTTCTTTTGTTCACCACGCCACCCCAGTTCAGACCCATATTTACAAGGGTGACGTAAATAAGAGGCAGCGCCAAAATTAAGACCAGGGAAATCCTGGTCTTGAACAGGCAAAACGAGGAGAAATGCTTTATTTCTTCTCATTTTCTTGCTGTTTGTATGTGTGCTGCGTTGCGCAGCGCACATAGAAGCAGCAAAACGCCATTGATTGTTTATGTGCAGGATGGTGACCCTTCATGTACATAAACAATCCCAAAAAATTGACGTTTTGCAACTTTTATGTGTGCTGCATTAAGCAGCACACATAAAAGTTACAAAACCCCGGGACACCTTCCTGCACATAAACAATCACTCCCCTCAACGCAGACACCCATGCTCTGGGTGCAAGGCCGCCTGCTATGGTTCTAGGCTGCTACATTCTGCACCAGAGCAGGGGGAACATTAGGGCTGCACCGTATTGTCGTAAATATGGCGCAGCCCTGGGTTTCTGAAGAGGCGGAGAGAGGTGTTATGCCAAGGAGGCTAACGACACGCTCCGCCACTTCGTTGTAAGTATGCCCCATGGTTTATCATCGAGAGGCTGCTCAATATTATTTAAACACATTTAAATGTAAAAGCCACATTTAAGCTCATTTTTATTCCAGTGATTTAAACACAAAAATAAACAAATGTCTTGAGCTTGTTAATAACTGGTGAATGAATCCGCTATCCATTGCTTTATATTAGTTTTTATTAAACAAATATTAATTTCCTTCATTTCTTTTCCCTTAGTTTGGCCCTCTGAGCCGCTGGAGAGAGGCTCGACCAGGCTCAATGCTGTGCGGCTAGTCGTGGCCGCCTTGCTGCTGAGTTTTCTGTTCCTGCTGCTCTGGACCGGCAGAGCCCTGTACATGAAGATGCATCTGAGGGAGCAATCAGAGGTAAAAAATCCAGTTTGGGCTACAGCAGTGACATGTTGATCAAATCTCCTGCCCAGAACCAGATAGTCAGTTTTTCCTTGGCCTCTCTGGTGTGGTGCCAATGCCTTTTCATCCAGTACCAGCATCAGTCTGTGTCCCACACAGAACTACCAGACGTCCAGCAGCCAAACCTTTGAGTCACTCAAAGACCACATTAAATGCAAGAGGCGACTCTAAAGTAAACCTCAGATCTCACAGAGTTCAAATAAGTCTATTGATCAATGTCTTGGAATCTCATACCCTTCTTCCCTGGTTTCAAGCTGGTTTCAGACCTGCACTCGTTCAAGTAACCCAACTCCTTAAGCTGCTCTTAGATTTGGAATAAACGCTGTGCTGATTCTTTAAGATATCTTGGCGGCCTTTGATTCGATTCATCATGATATTATCCTTCAACATCTGGCAGAGAGAGGGATTCATGGTCGTGCTTCGGCCTGGCTTCAATCTTTGTTGAAAAACTGAAATAAGGTTATCACGTTGGGGCCTTTTCGATCAACGGCGGATATTTCTTAAATATACTGTTCCCGGAATTCGTCACTCAGAAGAACTTTAAGCCATATGTGTCGGTCCCCTCTTATTACTCTTAGTCAAATCGTTTGGTGTCTCCGCCGTGTCTTATGCGTGTGATACGCAACTTACCCTTGATTAGAAATCCACCAGCTCAGGTGATGCACTTTAGGAAATGTTTGTTCATCTCCAAAGCCGGGCCTGGAGGGCCAGATCTGTGCCAGATTTTTAGGATCACTACATTTATCTAATGTGGATAGGCTCAAAATCTGGCATGGATCTGGCCCTCTGGGACCGACTTTGGAGAACCCAGATCTATGTCATAGCTTCCGAAAGGCAGTTTTTAAGGTTTCGCTCAGAGCCGCATCAAGCAGGAGCCTTGGACGCCACCAAAGCACCAGATCAGAGCTGAGGCTCCGATGACCCTCAGGAGATGAGGTTCTACAGCCCCTTGAGGAGACTCGAGAAGATCTCGAAGAACATAGCTAATACACTGTCATCGTCCCTAAATATCCATATATCCTGATTCCATGATCACATTTTGGTTGTTTTAATCATTAAACAGTTTTTCTTTTTGGTAAATTTGTTTGGAAATTTGATGTATTAGTTGCTTGCTTTTAAGCTCACACCTTAAGGCCAGTGTGGGGTGAGCGAAGCATTTCTGAAAGAAACTCTACCTGACACGGTGCAGGATCACCGCGGTCGAAGGAGCTCAGAGCTCATTGGACACTTAAGACTGTGAGATTGGCATGGACTACCATGTCCCTATGTCCCCTCTCCACTTCCCTTACTGACGTATTGGATGTATGTATTGGAAACGCTCATGTTGACTTTGCACTTCCATCTTTGTTAGGTTGCCTTGAGCCATGTACTGACACTGTATAAGCATCTGCCTTGGGCGCGACCTGTAACGACTGAACGGCCCAACTGTACTAATGCCTGTAATTGTCAAGCTGTGTTTATGTGAAAACTTAATAAAAACAGATTCACAAAAAAGGGATAGTGGCCAGGGGTTATCAATACTATAAAGAGACAACCTTGCGTTTGTTGCTCGGAGAGGAGTCGAGCTGGCTGATGCCTTAGAGAGGCTTTCTGTGCTTTCAAGAGTTTCCTGAAATAATTCAACTATGAACCGATTGGGGTCATGAAACTGTCTAACTTTTCTGTTTCCCTCCGAGTAGATTCTCTGGCGAGTCTATATGTGCAAAAATATACTTGAAAGGAAGTGGAATGTAGAAATGAAACATATGTTGCACACAACTTGCAGAATAATCAGAAGCCGGGTCAAATCTCAGCCGGGGTTCTCTGAACTGGTTTGAAGTCTTCTAGTGAGTTGCTTGGTGATCCTGGCGTAGAGGGGGTTCCTGTGGTCCAACCTGTTGGTGATGAGAGTCATGGGAGTGACAGTTTTTCTAGTGTTGCCTGGGAGCCATGTGAAGACCTTTCTCAGCATCCTCAGGGTGTGGACATGCGCAGTCACGGCTACTTTGCTGTTGATGATTATTCCAATGTTCCTGGCGCGCGTCTGGGTGTGCGTGAGTGAGTGCTGAAGTGCGTAAACCTGGACTGGTGTTGGACCCCCACTTCTCCACTGTACGTTTTGCGTCCTTGGCTGTGTTCTTATCCCTGAGTGTAGCTCTGAACGCGTATCTGAGTCAGTGACTGTGTGCGTAAACCTGGACCTGAACTTTGACACCCACCGCCTCCCTGTACCTCGGCTCGCATAAAAAACTCACCCACTCAGTACACCTTTGTCATCATTGGAGCTTTACTATCTCTTAGTGTAGCTCTGAGTTTGTCTGAGTGAGTGTCAGTGTGAGTAAACCTGGGCTTACATTGGTCTCCTGCTGCCTCACTGCACCTTTACCTCCATTGGACCAATCATATCCCTGAGTGTAGCTTGGTTTGCGTACCACAGTGAGAGGTGGTGTGCGTACACTTCTACAAGCATTGCACACACGCTGCCTCAATGTACCTCTGCGTCCTTTGCAGTGCGCCTACCTTAGAGTAGCTCCGAGTGTGTATCTGAGTGGTGGTGTGCACAGACCTGAATCTGTGTTGGACTGATTGTAAACTCACCAGTCATGTTTGAATCAAGACTCTTCCCAAAATGGAGGCTGTTGTCCAGCCAATCACACTTGAGGAAAACACCAATTGTGATTGACGGATGCTCACAACAGCAGAGCCATAGAAAGTGTGTTAACCCCTTCAGATCTGTTTGGAAACTTTGTTTTAACATTAATATCTCAAAATCTACTGAACAGGTTTTCATCAAACTAAAAACAAATACACTTTCTGACTAAAGTTCTACTTTCAGGTGAAGTTTGTTGAAGGCAGTCCAGTCTGTAGACTGTAACGGTCTAGTGTTCCAGAGATCGGCGTTAGACCGGAAGTATACACACACTATGTATCACCTTCTGTCCAGGCGTGTCCAGAAGGCTTTAAATAAAGGGACCGAGTCGCTCGGGACTTCCGGTCCACACCGAGCAGTAAACGTGTGTGTGTCTGTGTAATTATGTTAGCCCCATGATCTCTTTGTCCCAGCATCACATCAACCCAGACACACCCTGGTATTTAGCACCTTCACACTGTCGACGAGGGTGGTGTCGCATCACCCGTGCTGAAAGCCCCTGAGGTCCGGCGAGTGGAGGCATACCTGTCGTGGCGCTGCAGGTGGGGTGCCCCACGTGTGAGCCGATCCGCAGGCGTCGTAGAGTCCCAGCAGCGAGGAAGGACCGGTGAGCGGCGCGCATGAGTGGAGCTACGTTCAGGAACCGTGTCAGCAGCGTATGGTAGTTCGGAGACGGCTGAGTCGGCCTCACGCGTTGCCCCGGCAGCCTGCCGTTCGCTCCAGAGGCACACGCATGCGCAGACGCCTGCAAGGTAGGCGTGGGCGGAAAATCCGTTCCGCTCGCGGATTTTGCGGATTTTCGGGAAATCCGCAATCCGCGAGATTTGCGAATTTCCCGCAAAATCCGCAAATCCGCGAGCAGCGGATTTTGCTCGCACTGCTCGCACTGTTAGCGTGAGTTCGCGCCCCGCGAATAAGTGCAAAATTGCAGAAATACGATCTTGGCAAAACTGAAAGTAACTACTTACCAGGTTCAAAAGTTCAGGCACATCATTAGTAGCCATTTCCTGTAGTGCTTCCTGAGGGGCCCCTCCAGAGTTCAGTTGCCAGTTGAAACTATTATGTGACCCTGCTCTGAACCTCAGAATAGTTACACATATGCCACAAAGGTCCTGAATTACAGCTAAGGGAGACAAGCAGGAGCAAGGCTGGAAGTTAAAATCCATTAATCAGCCCCTAATTCATTATTGTCAGTTGGGGCAGGGCAGGTGTTGTAACTAATTTTGCAACAATGAAAGCACTTAGCAAGTGCAAAAGATCACTAATCAGGGCGCACTAAGGAAGCAGGTGCCAGCTAAAAAAATATTCTGTGACACATTAATCAGCCCCAAATTAATTCAGGTCACTTGAGGCAGGGAAGGTGTGCTTTGCTTTGCCGAAAATAATGTACACTGGACAACCAGAGGGTGTAGTGATGAAACAGAGGGTGGCATGGGTGGGCCAGAGGGTGGCATGAGTAGTCAGAGAGTGGCAGTGGTGACAGAGAGTGGCAGTGATGAAGAAGAGTGTCCCAAACAGGCTGGACACGTAGAAACAACAAGTTCGCAAAACTTGCGACCCGACAGGTAAGTTCGCAAATTGCGAAATTGTAAAAACCCTCACGAACTGGCAGAAACAAGGGCGAACACAAAAAAAAAAAAATCCGCAAATTCGCGGGAATTCGCGGATTTTGCGGATTGCGAATCCGCAAATCCGCAAAATTCGCGGATTGCCAATCCGCAAAATCCGCTCATGCTTACTGCAAGGCCCAGGCCCGAGGGAAGAGCGCGAATAGCCACAGGATCGGCTGAACACGTGAGGGGAAGAGTGAAAGGCGGCCCTAGCACAAACGGGAGGCCGTGCAACAAAAAACCAATAAGCATTGGCAACTGCAAAAAAAAGAGAAAGGAAGTGAATATACAAATACTGGTAATCACACAACAGCAAAACACAGTGGGGCCAGGGTCAAGACACTGACATCATCAAGCAGGAACATCTGTATACACCCCATAACGAGAGAGAAGGAGCAGTCTAAGAAATAGGACCACCACGCGGCCAACAACCCGAGAAAATAAGAGAGAGTGGGAATAACAGACACTAAGCAACCCACGATGTCAGTACAGCAAGCTCCAGCAGCAGCAGGGCAACAGCAAGCAGCGCTCCCTGCCCAACCACAGACACAACCCTCAGCACACTCACAAATCCAAGCCCTACCGCCATTTAGT
>NW_028255504.1:0-18107 GCF_964263255.1 Lissotriton vulgaris | reverse complement strand
TGCCCTTATAAGTGTTGAGCCATGCGCTCATATTAAATGTGGATTCCCACTGAGGAAATGAAGTAAACAACCTCTGCAAACGTGCAATAAATGCATTTCTTGGGGGGTCAAATGGGTCTATGCAGAACCCCTTCCATATAAACAGATATGCGCTAGACGGGTTTCCCGTAAAAACACAGCTAGTCACAAAATACTGATGGGATCCAATGACTCCAGGTAATTACACATAATATATATAGTACAAAATGAGTACAAAAATTGTGATGGCAAAATCC
Organism: Lissotriton vulgaris; assembly: GCF_964263255.1. NCBI lineage: Eukaryota > Metazoa > Chordata > Amphibia > Caudata > Salamandridae > Lissotriton > Lissotriton vulgaris. The sequence goes on along the minus strand of NW_028255504.1, from coordinate 17,832 downwards.
GCCAGATTGAAAACTCATTAACAGCACTTGGTAAAGTCACAGGGTGTGGTTAAAGGCAGGGGTGATTCAGCAGTGCGAGGTCACAGCAGTATCCGAATAGGCAGCGTTGCATCCTTTCTTGGTTAGGTGAGCTAGCTTAAATCCTGTTCTCCGTATCCCCATCTTCTCATATGAGTAAATTGGGTGGGCTAAGCAGATTTGGTATTTCAGCATTTGCTGTGCCGGTGATCTTACAGGGAAGAGTGTCGCTTAATTTTACACATAGGCTCATTACAATTTTTGTTTATTTCTGCCTTTGGTCCTCTCCTGCTGTGCGCCGCATTGCATAGTGAGTTCTGCAATTATGGAAAGCAATCTATTTTGCGTAAAGTGCATCTGATGAAGGTGGCCATGTTTGTTTGGAGGCAGGTCTATTTTGATGGCGGTAGTGTGAGATCGGCAGCAATCTTGGAATGGATAGGGTCGGAATGGTTTTGATAGCTGGAAATACGGACGACCCACTTGTGAATTGGAAGCTGACTTAATGGACTGCTTTTTGGAAATAGCAAATTAAAACAGTTTATTCAGGGCGCGTATCTACCTGAGATGCTTTTTTTCTGCATCGGTAATATTGTCAGAACAATTCACCAGGCTAGCACAGCAAACACTCCCACCGTTTTTATAGCATTTTTGCTTCAGGCATGTGGAAAGGATGAGTGGGAACAGAAGCGAGGAGGCTGGATATGGGTAATAGCGGGGCACTTTATTGTCCAAACGGCTGAATGTTTTACAAAATGATAAGAAGGTAAGGTAAAAAAAAACGAGAAAAAACCCAATATAAGACGAAAAGTAGGTTTCAGTTCTGTCCCAATGGGATTTCAACAAAAGTAATTTCTCGTGACTTAGTCCTTTCTTCTTTGTTTCTTCATTTTAATCCTTGTCTCTCTTGTTTCTTTAAGGTGTCCTGTCATGCTGGAGGGGTCCCCAGAGGCTTGCAGAGGGAGTAAGCAACAAAGGACAAAAGATGCGGTAGGTATAAATTATGGTGGTTTCATGTTCTAACCTTTTTCCAAACACCCAGGTGGGAAGAGTTGTCCATGTACAAGAAAGGGAAAGAAAAATGTTGGTAGGTGCTCGACATAAAGATTGGTGTAGTCACTTTAGGATACATATGATCTAACTGAGATATGAAATTACTCTTGTGCCGTGGATAGATGGAGAAGACCCGTAATGCCCAAGAATGGTAAGGAAAGAAAGGAAGGGAAAAGAAAAGAAAAGAAAAAATACAACAACCAATGAATGCCTTAATTAAGGCAGCGTAACAGAGGGTTTCTTTTGTGTGCACATTTAAGAAGGCCTTTGTATGTATTAAAGAAACGTATAATTCCTGTATGTGTAATGTGCAGGATGGAATTATACTTGTGTAATGTAATTCGTAGTTCGTTTAAGTTGACTAAATTGTAGGCCTAAACTGTAGGTTGTTTTGAGTTTTGTTTCTCCTTGGTTGCACAAGAATTATAATGAAATTAATCCTTTTTGTGCTCGAAGACAGTATGTTCTCATCGTACTGCAGGAATTCAACCTCATTATTCTTAGATTTAAGGAGAGACCCAGAATGTCTTTGAAGAAGTCTGGAAGACGAAAAGGGAGGACGCCTTTCGTGTCTGGCCTATCTGGGAACCAAGGCCACTGGAAGAAGAGTCAAATGAATTAAAGCTTCTGTGGAAACTTACTGAAAGATGGTGCAAATGGAAAAGTTTACCATGGGACGCATTGTGGGTTGAACATTGTATTTTTGTATAATGCACAGGAACAGATTTGAGAAACTTCTGCTTATGTCGGAGAAGAAGGAGCATCTTAGAGCGAGCTCCATAGCTTTAAGCTATCAGACACATTTGACGTGAGTACTTCTTAGGAAGTCAACACTTGCTGACACCTTTGGGATAGGATATTGGGGAAATAGGTAGGACTTTCATTTAGAGCAGAGTAGGGAAAGATACTTTGTTTTTCTCTCAGATGAAAGGAGAATTGGACTCAGCTTCAATCCTTTGATGCATTTTGATTTTGAAGTTCATCATACTATGCCTCTTATGCCAAATTAATTATATATGTAGATTCGGCTCTGTATTGATTTTAATGTATCTATATACTTTGATATTGAGTTGTGTTTATATTCAATTATGTTTGGCATTATAATAAATCTGCAAACTTGGAATTCTGAGTCTGTGGTCCTTTAAAGCATGACTAAATTTAAAGTATAATCTTGAATTGTTTAACTCCCCTCCACGCTTTTTAGCAGGCAATAAAACATCATCTGCCTTGAAATTAGTAGGGAAGGTAAGGAGCAAAATTAGTAAAACCAATAGCAAACTCAGATTTTAACAGCAGCAGTTTCTTTTATTGGGCACTGGGGCTCCGCCCACCGTTTTGGTATGTGCATGGTTGGTAATTGCAAATAGCAATTACCAGCAACCACATTTCTTTTACAATGCTAAGTAACGCCAGTGGCAATGGTTCTTAGAATTCTTAAATAAATCTGGAAGCCCTGCGCCAGTGTTGCTGCCTGGAATCGGACTCTTGTGCTGCTGTCTGCCTGATGGATGACACTCAGACATGGGCATCAGACAGGGCAGCAGGTTTCTTGTGACATATGCACTAGTGCACATGAGTCAAATAAATAGATTTAACTCCCTGCAGAGTGCAGTGCAAATATGGGCTGACTCAATGGCAGTCTTATAATTCAGTAATTGGGGGTCCTTGGAGACCTCCCACAAATGACACAAAGGACATGAAGCAGCTTCATGTTTTCAAGTAGCCCCGGGCAGGTGCAGTATCTGCCCTGTACCTCCCGAGGATGCCTAATTCTGAAGCTACCACCCTTTTCCCAAGTCACCACTAGATGGCGAGGTATCATCAAGCATAACTGATCCCACCCATTCTTGCGACTAGATGGGAAAGGGAAGGTTATTCATATTTTTTTACAGCCTAAGCAACGTTACAATAATTACAGCACACTGTATTGTGCTGTAATTACAATAGTAACAATGCATTTTGTAAAAAAAAAAGTGTTTAAACAGTATGACGTTACGTAACAGAGTCATGAGACTTAACTCATGACCCTGTGATTTCCAGTTACATACTGCATGCTGTAAACAGATAAACAGTGCATTCTTTGACTCAGTGTATCTGTTTATAGCATTTCAGCCGAATTTGCAGATTAGAGTTTTCACTTTCAGTTCCTCTGTGAACTGTGGCTGGGAATCAGACACCTTCCTCTGCAACAGCAATAGGCAGTACACCAGCCCTGGCTTCAGCTCACCAATTTGGGCTGCAAGACTGACTGGGAGAGAGCCTCTTAAACTGCCTGGTAACAAGGTAAATTGAAAATGTTATTTCATTTTAACGATCTTCCTTTTTCTTCGTCATTTAAGCATAGTGCCATTGCATTCAAATACATTCAGACTGCCAACTGTACAAAAACATAATGTGTTTGATTTAAAATACTGTAATGTTGCTCTAGCTATGAGAATCTAGCCCAAATTCATAATACACATGACCACTGTCTTGCCTCTTAGTACACTAATGGCACTTTCATCAGGGTGGGGACTGGGGCAGAATTATTCTAAGTTCATGTCTAAACACTTCACGGCATATTATCAAGGGCCATATCGCTGCTTTTCCCAAAAAGCGGCGAGATATTAATCGCACAATTAACAAGGTCACGGTAACCCTTGTTAGCTCTCGTTTTCCCGCGATGGCTGCCGTTTTTTTATCGCACTGCATGCCATCGCTAATGACATGCAAAGTAGGCGTTCCTGAGTAAAACAGCATGGGAGTATTCGCTAACAGGGCTTTGCGATATCAAGCCGGCAGCAGACCCTCGAAGCGGTGATAATAATCGCGCTAAGCCCTCTTTATCGCAGGAATTTAACTCCTGCTATAAAGTTGACTTAGCCATCTTAATAACTGGAGGTGAATTGCAAGACTAAGGCCAGAGGGGCGTATCAGCGAGGTTTTCATTATCGCTCAGAAAATATTGCAGCATTTCCCGCGCTATTCCCGCTTTTTGCTGCTATCGCTGGATTTCTTATCACCTTTGAGATAAGCATTGATAATACCGCACTAACACAGTGATGAAATCCAGCGACAGGGGGCGATAGAAAAAAATGTGCTAAGTGCGCTCTGCGATATTAATCACAGTTTGTTGATAATATCCCCCTATCACTTTTAAGAAATGCTTATTAGTGCTGTGCTATAATCTGTCCAATACTCTAATAGTCCAAGCTTCCAAGTGTTAAAGAAAAAAACTTTTGGGAATTTTGAATAGCGTGCACTTTCCACCTTTGCAGTTCTGTCTAGTACAATGCATCAGCGGCCAGACTAGTGCTAATGTCAACATCACTACACTAGAATTCATTATTCATTCAAACTATACCACCCCTAGGCCCTGACCACCCAGGCCGCTGTATGAGGAGCCGCATTTAGGCAGCGAGCATACTGGCAGTAAGTGTGCTGTGGAGAGCATGCAGCCTGTCCCACTTATTTACTTGGCTCAACCATCTTTGGATGATGCATGGAAAAATATAACCACCCACCTCTTGCCAAACTAGCTGCTGTCCTGAGTGTAAAGCACTTTCTTCAACCAGTGCATGGTCATAAGCAAAAATAATTCCAGACCTGGCTGGCAGACATCGCCCCATGTGGAATCCAAGGGTGGTGCTGTGCCTTCTGTTGTTTTCTGGCAAGGCACTAGACTATGGGTTGCTTTGAGAGGTCAGTGGACAAGGTACAGATTGTTTTCAACCTTGGTTGCTGGGGAATCATAACTCGCTCATCTCTGCCTTGGCTCTCCAGCCCCCTAAATGTTGTTGTTGTGAACCTAAACCCACCATCCCACCTCTGGTCACTGAGGCATTCCCCCCTCCTCACCATACCTCCAGGATTCTAGAGTTTGGCCAGCGACTATTTAGGTATGGCCAATGTTTCCTTTTAATTGACAACTTTTAGGTTCCTGTTTTTTTTCTGTTAAGAAATGAAGCCACAATGTTATTGTTCCATAATCTTCTTGTGCAAGCCTTTTTAAATATGATTTACTTTACGCCTTTTTGTTAGTTTATGGGAGCAAAGTTGATTGCTACATTATTTATTTATTTTCCTACTTCATGCCCCTGGAATTCTGGAGTTGTGGCCATTCAGGTAGAGCACTGCTGCAGTGCACCACTTTGCTAATCTAGACCAGAAAGAAAAGCTGCACAGTTTGAAAGGACTATGCCAGCCTCAGGACTTTTGCAAAAAGAACAATTGATGGACAGAATGCAGAACAATGTCATACATCCACCCAGTACAGAGATCTGGGCCCAAATCCCTCGTTTCTTTGCTCACCATGCCATTCCAGGTTGGACCCAGCCATATGCAAATCAGTCTTGACCCTGCACCCAAAAGGAACAGTCCAGCCAGAACTGCCAGGCCAGCATCTTGCTTGTTTCCAGTCCAGAAAGGACCTGGCCTGGCAGTTCGGGCAGTTCGCCAAAATCATAAAGCATCTCCAAACAACTACTAATGCCCTTATAAAACACAACCCCGAATTGGAGGACTGCAACAGGAGAGGAAACATACGCATCTTTGGCGTTCCAGAGAACTCGGAGAAAGACGCGGGCTCATGTGCTGCCTTTTTAGAAGCATGGATTCCAATGATCACGTGGATCACCTTCCAACATGGTCTAGAACTCGATAGAGCTCATAGAATCCCTACATTCAATAGCCAAGGGATAAAGGGTCCTCGCCCCTTGATCTGCAAGCCCCTACGATATCAACATGTGGAAGCGATTCCCAGGAAGAATCACAAGGTCGAATGGGAAGGCCAACGTATCATTTTCACCCAAGACTACTCCAAAGAAACAGTTGAAACGAGGAAAGGCTTCCTTCTTCTGAGAGACAAACTGAGGGCAAAAGGTATTCAATTCCCCTTTGCAGGTCCTTCGAAATTCAAAATCATCGAGAATGGCAGGTCTTGCATCTTTACTTCCCCTCAAGAGCTCGTAAGTCATCTAGAAATCTCTCCCTCACAAAGTATGGACCTGTCCAGCGGCTTATCTAACAAGAGGAAAACTGAAATCCAAGACTCTTCTGTTGCCGGACCCGTTGGTGAATCTTTGACCAGTTCTGATACCAGCGATAGGTACTGCTGATATGTGCTTCCGGCACCACTTGGTCATATCCATGGCTTCTTCGTGTAATTGCCAAAGGTGATCCAGCTGTAATTTATTGCCTGATCAGTTGATCGTTCTATTCATTGTTATTGTTGTCTGCTTTGCGAAGCGCTAATTCCAGTTTACTGTATTACTGGCCTCTGCAGGGGCCAAGTGTAACCCTCTCCTGGTTTCTTTACCTATTGTTTTTTACCTTCTCATTTATGTTTTATCTTCTGTGACTCTGTAAGACTCATAATACGCGGACTCATGATCCAACATCCACCTAAGTTCAGCGTTTAGCCACTATGTCGAGGTTACTCCACCTCACCTGTGTTCCTCCATAAGTGCAGTTTGTAGTTACAGTATTGATTCTTACATGTTTTTCAATTTTTTTTCGCTTTGGCCTTTACCACTCCCTCAAGTAGGGACACAAGTTCTACTCAATCACTGAATAACTCAAACCACTGTTTTTAATTGTTGCATTCTTACAGCTTACTCCTGAAGTTTTTGCTATGCAATTTATCTCCTCTGTGCTGCCCTAGACGGTACTGCCGTCGCAGCTCCTACGTACAATGTTTTGGATTGGGGGGGGGGTTGTGGGAAGGTGGGGTGGGGGATTGCTGTGGGTTTGTGGGGTTGCGGGTTCTTAACTCATTGGTTGTTTCCCTTTTGTTTACTTTTTGTCCCCCTTGCGCTTTGTTGCGGCTCCTTACTCTTTGCAGACATCTCCATTCACCATCTGACTCCTTGTGCGCCACATTTGTCACATAGGCTCTATCTCCGACTCCACATAGCCAGTGCGGTCTTCTAACAAGGGGTAAAGCTCTAGGGTAGGCCCTTCACCTACACATACTTAGCCTGGCTCACAAGTAGCACTTGGTCGCCTTCCATCCGGCAAACTAATTAGTTCAGATGACCCAGAATAAGTCTTTAGTTGACAATCTCAACATTGTTTCCCTTAACGTCAAGGGCCTCAACCACCCAGTGAAATGTAGGAAGGTCTTCGACTACCTCCTGAAATCCAAAGGTGATGTTGTTTTACTCCAAGAAACCAAACTATCAGAGGAAGACCTTAGCTTTTTAAATCTCAACTGGGCTTCACACATTCTATGCTCCCCTGCCATCCACAAGAAGAGAGGGGTGATCACTCTAATCTCAAAAAAATTAAATATCTCAGTCACCTCCCACACTCATGATCCAGAGGGCAGATTAGTTATTACACATTTGCTACGAGGGGATGATCCTATTCATGTAGTGAACATATACGGCCCTAATGCTGATGACCCAGATTTCTGGGACTCAGTCGCAACCTCTATGGGGTCCATACCACAGGATGAACTCTTAATTGTCGGGGCGACTTCAACCTTCCGCTAGACCCCTTATTGACAGACAATCCAAATGCACCTATCAGCCATCCCCCTCCCATGAGGCACTTAAACGCTTATGCTCCAAATTTCACCTCAAGGATTCCTGGCGCCTCCAAAACCTTGATGGGAGGGACTACACCTTCTACTCTGCGCCGCACAACTCGTACTCCAGAATCGATTATATTTTAATTTCCAGTTCCTTCACCAACCTTATAGATGAAACAGACATCGTACCCAGACTACTATCTGACCATTCCTGTATTAGTACTAAACTCGCAGGGTCCCGATCCATACTTCCCCCCCAAGCGATGGTTTTTTAACGAAGAAATTTTGGCCGACCCTGAGAATAAACGACAGATCGAGAAAGCGATTAGGGAATACCTCACATTAAACGACTCCCCAGATACAAACACGGCCGTGGTATGGGACGCTCTCAAGGCCACAATTAGAGGAGTCATCATAGGTATCAGGGCGCGAACTAACAAAAAACTAAACGCAGAACTTGTCACACTGGAAAGCGATATCAAGGCCCTAGAAACTGCCCATTCGGCTAACTTAAATAGTAAACATCTCCTGGACCAACTTACTAATAAGAAATACGAATGTAACAAGATTGTGAGCAGGCGCGCTGGGGTTTGGATAAATAAATTTAAAGCACTAAAGTTGTGCGAAGGTAATAAGGCAGGGAAACTGCTCGCTTCATATCTCAAGCATAAGCAAAAACAGTTCACCATTCCTGCGATTAGGGACACTACTAACAACATTCACACCAAACACGACAAAATACTGGCCTCCTTTCAGGCCTTCTATGAAGACCTATACAAAAATAAGCAAACATGCGACCCGGTAGCCTGCACTAAGTATTTGAACACTTTAAACCTCCCTAAACTTTCGGAAGAGGAATGCTCCTCTCAAGCCTCGCCCTTTACAACCAAAGAAATCTCTATCTCTATCAAATCCCTCGTGTGGCAAATCCCCTGGCCTCGACGGCTTCTCGGCAAACTTCTACAAAGCATTTGACCCTTCACTCAACCCCATTCTACTAAAACTATTCAACTCATTCACCTCCACCGGGTGCGTCTCTGACTCAATGGGCGAAGCCACCATCATTGTTATCCCGAAACACGGTAAAGATCCTCTCCTCACGAAAAATTACAGCCCCATTTCACTTATAAATCTGGACTGTAAAATCTACGCAAAATTTTGGCCAACAGGCTCAATAGCATCCTCCCCAAATTGATCAGCAACTCTCAGGTTGGCTTTCTTAAACACAGTATGTCCAACGGCAATACGAGACTTCTCTGCCATATTCTAGAAAAAGCCCAAATTACTCCCACCCCTTCCGTTGCCATCACCCTAGACGCGGAGAAGGCATTTGATAGGGTGTCGTGGTCCTTTTTAAGACACTGCATGACGGCCTTTAATCTGGGTGATTCCTACATTGACATGGTTATGGCCCTATACCCCGACCCATCTGCCAGGATTTTCATAAATGGCGCACTGTCAGACTCATTTAAAGTAGAACAGGATACAAGACAGGGATGCCCCCTCTCGCCAGCATTACTTCTCCTGGCTCTCGAACCACTCATAACTGATATTAAACTAAACAAAGCCATTACAAGAGTGCTCTTCTGAGACACACGGGTGAAACTGGCGGCTTACGCTGACGATATGCTGGTGATCACGGAAAACCCTGAAACATCAATCAATGCACTCATGTCCACGATACAGGAATATTCGACACACTCTGGCTACAAATTAAATAGGGATAAATCGGAGGTCAAACCCCTAAACATTCATGGAACCAAAGACATACTAGGCAACTCGGGCCTATCATGGCAGACCGGTTTCATTAAATACCTTGGCATCGAATTTGCAAGCACCCTCCTAGAAACATTACAACGCAATGAGTCCCTCACATTGGAAAAAATTAAATCACAGCTCGACGGATGGTCCCCCCGTTTTATTACCTGGTGGGGAAGGATCGAGACCATAAAAATGATGATCTCCCCCCTAGTAAATGTTCTTATTACTATGCTCCCTCTCATCCTCTCCCAGGACTTTCATCACAAATTAGATGCCCTACTAAACAAATTCCTGTGGAAAGGCAAGAAAGCTAGAATTAGTCTGCACAAACTCCGCCTCGATAGATCCCTGGGTGGGATCAATTTAGCAGATTTTAAAACATATCAGACTGATAGAGCGCGCAGGTCACCCAACTATTATTTTACCAAAATATGCACACTTGGGCCCATAATTTATTTACTATTCTTTATTAATCAGGTAACCTATACACTACTAACAGTATCCCTGTTCCTTCTTATTTATTTCAATGTACCTGACTTACCAATCCTCGTCACAGGTACCTAAGATCACAATGGATCAGGGAGCTAGCTGTGAAGAAAAGTAGTCATCACAACATACAATCTCATTCAATATATTTGCACTCTTTATAATAACCACAGACTCGGAAAGTTTTGAAAACCTTTATCTAATCATCTTCATCATCATATGTCACGAGCATTAGATTTACACAAATAAGACTGTCTATAACTAGAATTAGGAATAGCTACTAAGCATTTAGAAATCGTGAAATAAAGGGAAAGTGGAAATAAGGAACATGCTAATTCAGATCCTAGACTTTCACAACTTTACTAAAGGCGGGTAAAGAAAGGGAACATGCTATCAAAGTAGACTTTCGCAATTAACTAGCAGTTTGAAAGGAAATGAAACTTATGCAATTGGATTTTTCAGATTTAGCTTATTCACTGAAGGGAAGGGAAGATTTGGAACATACTATTAAATTCAGCTTATCTCCTAAAGGGAGGGTAAGAAAAATGGAACATAAACTATATGAAAACGATTTAGCGTTTGGCTAAAGGTAGGTCAAAAGTGGAACATGCTAATAGACGAGAGATGCATGACAATCTCATTTATCAAGGTGCAAGGGAGAAAAAGAAACATATACAATTTAAGCAAACTTTGCAATTCGGGTAGGGTAAGAGAGGAATACACAATAATATCTCAGCACCCACACAGATATATATTTACCTAGGAAAGTGAGAAGACCCACCCTGGCCACGGGTCAGTTGGAAAGACGGGAAGGAACCCTCAAGGACTTAGGTGCCAGTAGGCGAGCAGGTACAGCTCATGGACAGTCAGGACAGGATAACCCCAGAATTTTGGATCAGGACCGGGTTCACCAAAGGGTACGACCAACACCCGCAGCTTCGGTTGAAACGCCTGCGCTACTCCCTCTCTGCAAAGAATCTGCCAATAACCCCGATTGGGATTTCAAAACCTCCCAGCAAAGTGCTTCACCAGCAGTTTAAGTCTGCATGAACCCCGAATGGGATTTCTCAAACCTCCCAACAGAGTGCTTCGCAGCTCTCTGAGTTCAGTCACCTATAGAGTGCGTTGGGTCAGTGACAGGTCAGCTATTCGGACAAGTCGGACAATTTCTCTAGCTAATCCTAGGCTAGTTATACTGTTTTTCGGGTCAGTGTACCACCCCCCAATGTTGAAGTGTAAGGATCCCCAATTTTGATTGGACAGAGGAGGAGATTAAGTCATCACACCACCTAAATTTTAGACTTTCTCAGGCTTAATATTCAGTCTTGGTACACACCCCCTAGTTCCTGGCTTCCCATGACATATGATGTTCACATCACAATGAAGAATACATTAATCAGGTACATTTGTATCAATTTAGGTACAGTTCAGCTTCGTCTTGCTGGGTTACGGGTCGGTTCCCAGGAGCATCTCACCTTTGGCTGCCAGCTGGCTGAGTTCCACTGCTGCAAGTTTCTTTTCCCCTATCACGTGACTGGCACCATACGGGCTAAGAATAGGATACATGAAAAGCAAGTGAAAACAATTTAGTAAATTTCCGCGTAGCAGCAGCCATTTTAGGTGGCAAGCGTATTACGTTTAGTAAACACATAGGCAAACGTTACTGGGACACCCCGTGTAGTGTAAAAATGTGCAATATTAGTAACACAAACATGTTGATTAGTCTATTAACATTATTTGAGGTTCTTGATACAAGCAAGTCGCTTAACGTGCGAATACTTGCTCCATCAAGACGGCCTTCCTTGCAAGGCTCATACTGGTTGTACCCCCTTCTTGATTACTCTCCGGTATGGCTAGATATGGAGAAAGCTCTCTTAAAAAATCTCACCCCTGCAGCCGCGCTGACGGCTAACCTTAATACGGCCGCCTGATCGAAATCCATTTTTCAAAATACAAGAACACCTTTACTTAAAATTGATAAGACCCTAGATCATAGAATAAGACATTCACAATGGGAATCGCTATGGTATAACAGTATGCTGATACACAATGGGAAACCACTATATAACGAAATATGGATTAAAAAAGGCATCTTCTTCCCCTACCATCTCTTCGGTGAACAATACCCCCTCACTTTCAAGGAGCTACAAGATAAACACAATCTAGATCCAATGGAATTTTATAACTTTCTAAGTATCAAAGCAGCAATATCTAAGGCTAAGTTATCCTCTAAGTGCCCATCTCCCCCGAAATACCTAGCTACTCTGAATAAACTGGGACACCAGGTTTCTAGGCTCTACAAGACTCTTTGCCCGCAACACTCGTCCCTTAACAAACACATCATACAATTCTGGGTTTCTCGCTCCTCTGTGCCTATTTCAGACTCGGACTGGACCAAGACCTGGGAATCAACTACGAGACACAAAATAAGCCCCGCACTATCCCAGATGAAGTTTTGGCTTCTCCATAAAGCTTTTTGGACCCCGGCATGCCTCTTCTCACATAATATCAGGGACAATGCTACATGTTGGAACTGCAAAGACAAACATGGTGATCTAGAACACCTTTTACTGCATTGCGAGTGCATTGTACCTAGGCTTTCCTGTTTTCAGTTTCTATTTTTGGTAAATTCTGGTGGGGTTTTTTCAGTGTTTTCATTATCTTAAAAAACTGTTTTTATCAGTGGTTACACATTTTCACGCCACTAAAAACAACAGAAAAAGTGTTTTTCCGGTGTTTATGGAACGTTTTACTTTTATTATTGATTGCTTTCTGCACTGAAAGAATATGGTATATAGACAGTGTACTTATAGTGTATATGAGGTCCAAATAGATTTTTGCAAATTAATCTTATTGTAGTACACCATACAATACTTCTTCAGTGAGTCTTTGGGTCATGTGTGCTCGCTCTTTCCTTCGCATGTAAACGTCTGTGAAAAGGCCCTCTCAGCATTCATAGCTCATTGGGCGGAGAACCATCAGCTAAGGGACACAGTTGAGAATACGCTTTCTTTGATGCCACATAAAGCACGAAATTATAAATATTTGCGTTTTAGTTCCTGTGCATCAGAAAACAGTGCACCAGAATGGACTAAAAAGTCAATAGCATCCCTCATTAACTCTTAAGATTGTAAAGATGCTTTCAGCATACCATCTAACAAGTGGCAAGGATCTACTACAGGGAATCACTTCAGCTCAGGTATCAATTTTGACAGGTCATCACACAACTTTTTTATATACGCAGCTGAATCACTGCAAATACAAACAATATCACTCTAATCTTTGTTGAACTTGGAGAGAACCTTTTTTGCAGAGCATTACAAATGACACTGCATTCCATGTTTTCCAAAAGTCTGGTGTCATGTTTTCACCACTATCCCAGATGCTTGGTGATCTATATATACTTGTCACTATACCTTGCATTGAATGTTTAAAGCCTGAGGTGTTGGCAATTCATCTACTATCAATACTGACACACTAGAAACTATGGTCTGATGTATTAAAGGTTTTTACCCATTCTCTGTGGGTAAATGTGATGACACATATTAGGAAAGAGGATTATAAAAAACAGCCATTTTACTTATTAGTGAAAGAATCAAATGCAGCCAAAATATCAAATATGAGTTTGATATTTCCTGATGCTCTATAGTTTATAAAATAATTAAACTAGACCTAAAACATGAAACTAAACCCTGCATCTTTAGACCAAAGGCCACAAAACTGAAAAAGTAAAAGGAAGAAGAAGCAATATTTTAGTGGCATCCCTAAAGAACAAAACTCAAGCAGAATAATGTTAGCCAGTCTTTCTTTCTGCTAGCTTGTATAACAAAGTTACATTGTATTGAACCCTTCAGGAAGAAAAAAATGACTCTTTCAATCTCGTTTTCCTTTCTTTGAATGGCATTTAGTTTGTGGTTGTCCAGGTATTTTTTCAGTGTTTATACGTTTTCACCGGTGAGGGCTATTTGTCTTTCAGTGGGGTTTTATCAGTTATTATAGGTTTAAACCTAAAACCCCACAGCCTAATTGTACCCTTCTGGGATCAAGTATTGCCTTCCTTTCCAAACTCTTCCATATCTTTCTCACCAGAGAGCTCTTCACTTTGACATTTGGCTTCCTCAGAGACCATGCCCTCACAGATAACGACAAGGCCCTCTTAGACTTATTACTCACGGCCGCCGTGAAATCCGTTCTAAGCAATTGGAAAGACACTAGGACAGCCTCTTTTAACTGTTGGTTGAACTGGATTACCAACTTGAGAGGTGCTGATAATATCTCCCTTCAAAACACTCCCTGGCGCCCTCCCCACAGACAAATGTGGGCCACTCTCGACAACTACTTTAGTGCTCATAAACCTCCTTGAACCCTTCACCCATTGCACTACCCCTGGCTATCTCACCCTCAAATTCAGCAATTCCCATGCACACTCCTAAGTCCTAGCCACTGTACTTGTATGGAACTGCTTATTTATTACGCATTGTTTATGGATGCACCATGTGCTCACTGTTAACCACAGTACTACTGGATGATGCCTACTCATCGCCGGGACAACTCCTCGTGAGGTAGCTGTTCGCGCTTTACAAAATTCTGTATTATTATTATTATATATACTATTCTGTAATGATTATTTATCACTCCCGCCTGTTTTCCTGTCATTTTCCCTTCATCTCACCTATTGTTCTTTTCTTTTTTCTATCCCTACTATGTAAACAACGATCTCTATTATGGCAGATATAATTTATTGCTGTTTTTGTATTTTGCATATCCTTTATTGCCCTACATCTGTATGTTATGTTTTGTAACAACCAATAAAAACTTTTGAAATCAAATAGTTGATTTTGCATCCCACTGTTTACAAATTCCACCAGCTACCATGTTAAGTCACAGCTCTGAAAAATCTACTTTTAGAAAGTTGCCATTTTCTTGTCCTATCCATTAGGTGCATGCTGCCTGTGTCAAGGGTCACATGACTGTGAATAGCTTGCAGTTGGTGTGTGTATATTCCTCCCGGACAGTGAGACAAAGGGAGACTCATTGTTGGCAGGATGGGCTGTCCTGCCAGGATGGGTGGGGCGGAGCTGTTCCTTCAGCACTCACACAAAGGAAGCTGACACCAGTTGGAGCCTTAGCAAGGGAAGAACTCTCGAGAACCAGGTGTGGGAGTAGCCAGGATGCCATCCCCACTTCAAAAGCTGGCACTAGATATAAATATTAGACTTCCTGAAATACCTCTTAAGTACACTCCTGGACCTGTGGACATTACAGAAGGACTGTCTTGCTCCCAGAGGACTGCCCTACTGCTACCAGAGGACTGACCTGCTGCGTGAGGCCTGCCTTGTTCCTCACAGGCCTGCCTTGTTGCTTGAGGCATGCCTTGCACATTAAGAAGGGAGTCTGGACCGGCTCCCTTCATCCCAGGATAACCTGAGTGAGGTCAAGGGTCAGCTGGCTGACCTTCTGTTGCGAGCCATTAGGAAATAACAAGCTCCAGAGGCCTATCTACAACTGCCCAGCTGCAACTGGATTTTTCTTGACCTAAAATTAGACCTGCCTGAGCCCAGCTACCCTCTGCTAGAGGAAGTCCCTGATCCCCAAGAGGTGCCTCCCCAGGTCCTGAATTCTTGGCTGGCATCAGAGTGCACTCCTCTTCAAGGAAGGAAGAAATTTTGAAGTTTTGGGCTCTTCGTGACCACCAATGGGTTAGTTTGTGCTGAGACTCTGCTGTATACGACGACTGCTAACAGGAAGCTCTGGTGAACCCAACTCTTCATGCTACAGTGACCACTAACAACGACAAGCAACCTTGAGACCTGCACTTCATGTTACAACAATGACAGCCTGCGGTGACCCCCAACACGAAGCTCCAGTAGTGACCTTCTGCAATGCCTGACTGTATCGTCGTGCTACAGCGGTGACCGTCTGCAACCCCAGGGCTGCTCTTTGCGTCACAGCGACAATCTCCATGACGCTCTCCCTGCTCCTCGAGGCCTACTCCACTGTGACCAGAACTCTTTCCTCCGGACTTTGAGACTGTAACTTTTCCTGTGGTATTAATCTGCTCCCTGTATCTGGCCAGCGCTCCATCGCACGCAGAAGGAAAAAGTGGTTCTGTAATCATTGTCTGAGGAAGGATAGAAGTTAGATGATCAAACT
The DNA here is from genome assembly GCF_964263255.1 of Lissotriton vulgaris. Taxonomy (NCBI): domain Eukaryota; kingdom Metazoa; phylum Chordata; class Amphibia; order Caudata; family Salamandridae; genus Lissotriton; species Lissotriton vulgaris. Next base: position 1,850 of record NW_028255504.1, on the reverse strand, counting down.
TCTAGTAAAGAGGTTATGCTCCAGGGGAGGGACAAACAAGATAGACAAAGAAAGCCACTTAATAAGATGTAAGGAAATTAGGGCCAGATGTAGGTAAGTATATTTTACCGATTCATAAATACCGAATTTACCGATTCGGTATTTATGAATCGGTAAAATAGAAGGGGGGAGATGTAGGGAAAATCGGTAATTGAATTACTGAATCTGTAGGAATCGGTATTCACCGAATCGGTAAATACCGATTCGGTAATGCCCATTGATTCCTATGGGTGTTGAAGCCCATAGGAATCAATGGGCATTACCGAATCGGTATTTACCGATTCCGAATTTTGCAGGGGTGCAGGGGGTGTCACTTTGACACCCTCTAGCACCCTGATTCAAGGCATGTGTGACATGTGGCACACAGACATGCCCTAAGGGCATGTCTGTCTGTCACATGCCATAGGTGTGCATGCACACATGTGCATGCACACCTTGAATCAGTATTTTACCACCCAATTGGATTGGGTGGTAAAAGTCCGATTCGGTAAGGGCTGTGGGACTCAGAAGAGTCCCACCTACATCTCAAAATTACCGAATCGGTAAAAATACAGATTCAGTATTTTACCGATTCGGTAAATTTACCGAATCGGTAAAAAAGGGCCCCTACATGCCAAATTGTAAATACCGGTCGGTAACGGCCGAATTCGGCCGTTACCGACCGGTATTTGGGCTCCTACATCTGGCCCTAAGAGGGGCAAAGAAGGCAGCCAATGGAAGCAGTGAGTGGGCTCTAAGCTAAACATAGGTTTTTGCTATAGCACAAAATATATATTTTGCAACCAAATTACTATCTGCCTTCCTTTCCCTGACATGATCATGCTGCAAACATTACTGAAGGGACAGATGAGGCCGAAAGTCTCAACCATCTCTTTCAGCTCTGTAAACGCATTGCCCTCTGTGGAACCCGCCCATTTTTGCTCAGTATCCCCCAGATTTTTGCCTTCTGTTGATGAATTTGCTTTTGTTAGCATTATGACTCTGTGCACTTTATCACTGTTAATCAGTGCTAAAGTGATTGTACTCCCTTCCTAAAACATGGTAAAATTGGCCTAAACCTAATTGCCACAAGTATTTACTTGTAAGTCCCTAGTAAATGGACCTACATTTACACAGGGCCTGTCAATTAAATGCTGCCAGTGAGCCTGCACCACTCATTGTGCCACCACTTATGTAGCTCTTTAAAACAAGTCTCAGGACTCCTTGAACTTGTGAATTTCCCCCCCCCCGTCTAGTACGAATATATTATGGTGAGTGGCCCTTTGTTCTTTTAGGCACTATACTTACCTAAAACCTTGATATTCAATATCTCGTTATACTGTTTGGATTTTGTCATTCTGATATCAATGTATTAGTTAAAATGTACTCTATTTTTCTAATTTGGTATGGGATTTTCGTTGTGTTGTGTTTCCACTTTATTACTGTTTGTATGCAACATAAATTGCCTCCAAGTTCAGCATGACTGCTTTTGGGTGGTTAAGCGCAGGTTAATTCAGTGACTTTTGTGGTTCACCCAGACAAGGATTATGGTTGTTGCCTAAGTAGGGTTATCCCCCCCTCAATCAATAATCCATGTTTTCACCCTCTTACAGTAGATTGGAAATCTGTGCTTCTATCTATGCATTACACCTGCTGATGCAGGATGCAGAGTTGTCGGAGGCTGTGGGGGCGGCAACTTTTGTGCTTCAGAGTTGGTGAGCCGGGCCATTGCCTCATCAGGCAAGGGCCCACTCTGATCAAATAAATCTTTGCCCACATGCAAATGAGCTGCCTACTTATTGCAAGAGAAAACATAACGATTCCTTAATGTT